>NC_136910.1:59188998-59221498 GCF_949606895.1 Notothenia rossii
TCATTATCTGCATTTCCCATCAGCCTCTTTGTCAGCGCCTCATTAGCATATCTCCTCCCGTACCTGGGCGGCAGAGCCAATCAGATGCTATCTCTCGCTGAGGGAGGAAAAGTCTCTTCAGAGAGAGATAAACCATAATGGAGAGCATCATTATCAGCGCTGATGATACACACCGTCACGGTGGAGGCGCTCATTATCAAACTGTGATTGCCTGCAGACGGTAATGATAGCTGTATATATGTATAATTATATATACACAGTGTATATGATACAGCTGTGTTCATGGCTGTGGGGAGGCGATATGATTCAGAGACACAGATTGCGTCCTGAGGGACTCTGCTGGGAACTCTTTTATTCCACGTCTCGGTATCTGCCGCTCCACCGGGGATCCATTTCTTACTGGAAATGAACAATATTCCAGTTTTTACAAATGTTCTCATAGTGCTGACAGACAGCAGTTTGCACACATTACTGCAGAAACTCAATATAGGGGCGAGGGGGTGGGGGGGGGGGGGGGGGGTCACATTGTAGGAGATTTGTGTGAATGTGGTAAAAGGCAAAAGGTTCACTGCAAAACTGAGCTGCTAGTTTCTAACTCAGCGTACAGAATATAATAATAATAATAATAATAATACACAGTTTTTCACTGAATGTAAAAAAATACAGGCTAAAGTCTATGTTCACACTGCAACATGTAAAACCTGCCAAGTACATTCGTCTCATTTCTAGTCAGATTATGTCGTTACACTTGTTATAGACTTAATGACCTGAGCCTTGTTTTTAGACGAGGCATCTGAAGCATCTTTTTAAGTGAAAGTCTCTTAAAAGCATCTTCTTTTAGAGGAACTTCTCCAGCTAACGTCAGCAAACAGGAAGCGTCTGAAGCGTCTCTGGCTTCCTCTGTTCAAACATTCCCTGATTCTGGTCAAATAGTTCAACATGAGTTCTCCCAGCTAAACACGAGATCTCATTTATATAACTATCCATCTTTACTTCAAGAGATCTCACTAAGCCATGTTGCACTTGTTCCATCGGCAGACCTGTTCACTTACTGAAAGAGAAGACGCCTTGTTGTTATTATTTATTTACTTGTTTTTGGAGCAGCATTCTTTCCAGTGTGAGCGGCACAAAAAGAGAAGCATCAAAACGAGGGGGGGTCATCTGGACCCTTTGTTTAATGCAGACAAAACAGCACAAAGTGAATGGTAATAGAACATGTGTTACCTGCCACGTACGTGCATGAAACACACACACGTCCTCACGCACACGTCCTCACGCACACGTCCTCACACACACGTCCTCACACACACGTCCTCACGCACACATCCTCACGCACACGTCCTCACGCACACGTCCTCACGCACACGTCCTCACGCACACGTCCTCACGCACACGTCCTCACACACACGTCCTCACACACACGTCCTCACACACACGTCCTCACACACACGTCCTCACACACACATCCTCACACACACGTCCTCACACACACACCCTCACACACACTTCCTCACACACACGTCCTCACACACACATCCTCACACACACGTCCTCACACACTTCCTCACACACACGTCCTCACACACACGTCCTCACACACACATCCTCACACACACGTCCTCACACACACATCCTCACACGTCCTCACACACACGTCCTCACACACACGTCCTCACACACACGTCCTCACACACACGTCCTCACACACACATTGTCACACACACGTCCTCACACACACATCCTCACACACACGTCCTCACACACACATCCTCACACACACGTCCTCACACACACATCCTCACACACACGTCCTCACACACACATCCTCACACACACATCCTCACACACACGTCCTCACACACACGTCCTCACACACACATCCTCACACACACACATCCTCACACACACGTCCTCACACACACATTGTCACACACACGTCCTCACACACACATCCTCACACACACGTCCTCACACACACATCCTCACACACACACGTCCTCACACACACATCCTCACACACACGTCCTCACACACACATCCTCACACACACATCCTCACACACACGTCCTCACACACACGTCCTCACACACACATCCTCACACACACGTCCACACACACACGTCCTCACACACACGTCGTCACACACACGTCCTCACACACACGTCCTCACACACACATTCTCACACACACGTCCTCACACACACGTCCTCACACACACATCCTCACACACACGTCCTCACACACACGTCCTCACACACACGTCCTCACACACACGTCCACACACACACATCCTCACACACACGTCCTCACACACACGTCCTCACACACACGTCCTCACACACACATTCTCACACACACGTCCTCACACACACATCCTCACACACACGTCCTCACACACACATCCTCACCCACACATCCTCACCCACACATCCTCACACACACGTCCTCACACACACGTCCTCACACACACATCCTCACACACACGTCCTCACACACACATCCTCACACACACATCCTCACACACACATCCTCACACACACGTCCTCACACACACGTCCTCACACACACATCCTCACACACACGTCCTCACACACACATCCTCACACACACATCCTCACACACACATTCTCACACACACATCCTCACACACACATACTCACACACACGTCCTCACACACACGTCCTCACACACACGTCCTCACACACACATCCTCACACACACGTCCTCACACACGTCCTCACACACACGTCCTCACACAGACGTCCTCACACACACGTCCTCACACACACGTCCTCACACAGACGTCCTCACACACACGTCCTCACACACACATCCTCACACACACGTCCTCACACACACGTCCTCACACACACGTCCTCACACAGACGTCCTCACACACACGTCCTCACACACACATCCTCACACACACGTCCTCACACACGTCCTCACACACACGTCCTCACACACACGTCCTCACACACACATCCTCACACACACATACTCACACACACATCCTCACACACACGTCCTCACACACACATCCTCACACACACATCCTCACACACACTTTCTCACACACACGTCCTCAAACACACGTCCTCACACACACGTCCTCACACACACGTCCTCACACACACATCCTCACACACACATACTCACACACACATCCTCACACACACATCCTCACACACACATTCTCACACACACATCCTCACACACACATACTCACACACACGTCCTCACACACACGTCCTCACACACACGTCCTCACACACACGTCCTCACACACACGTCCTCACACACACGTTCTCACACACACGTCCTCACACACACGTCCTCACACACACGTCCTCACACACACATTCTCACACACACATCCTCACACACACGTCCTCACACACACGTCCTCACACACATGTCCTCACACACACGTCCTCACACACACATCCTCACACACACGTCCTCACACACACGTCCTCACACACACGTCCTCACACACACATCCTCACACACACGTCCTCACACACACGTCCTCACACACACGTCCTCACACACACGTCCTCACACACACGTCCTCACACACACATCCTCACACACACTTTCCACATTTCAGCTGCAGACACAGAGAAAACACTGAGGCATGGAGAGCGTTCCCTGGAAAGAATGCTGCTCCAAAAACAAGTAAATAAATAATAACAACAAGGCGTCTTCTCTTTCAGTAAGTGAACAGGTCTGCCGATGGAACAAATGCAACATGGCTTAGTGAGGTCTCTTGAAGTAAAGATGGATAGTTAGATAAATGAGATCTCGTGTTTAGCTGGGAGAACTCATGTTGAACTATTTGACCAGAATCAGGGAATGTTTGAACAGAGGAAGCCAGAGACGCTTCAGACGCTTCCTGTTTGCTGACGTTAGCTGGAGAAGTTCCTCTAAAAGAAGATGCTTTTAAGAGACTTTCACTTAAAAAGATGCTTCAGATGCCTCGTCTAAAAACAAGGCTCAGGTCATTAAGTCTATAACAAGTGTAACGACATAATCTGACTAGAAATGAGACGAATGTACTTGGCAGATCTTACATTGTTGCAGTGTGTTTGGATGCTTCTTGCTGAAATGCTCACCCTCAGGGTGCTGTTCATCAATCTGAGGGTCACATAGGAAGTATCTAACAGGGTGTCATCTGCAAAGAAACATGGAGGGACTTCAGGGAAATATGATCATATTATTAATGTTGGTATGTTACGGCCGCTCTCTGCCCATTAACCTTTCTGTAGTGTCTGCAGCTGTGTGTTATATATGTATATGAGCTGTGCCGTTGCCCGGACGCCATTGGACGACAGCTTCCTGTCCCTCCCCCGGTAGGCGTGACCGAAGATCTGGATTGGAGCATGCCGGCCCGACTCTCCAATCCCCGCACACACCTTCCCAAGACAACTACAAGACCGTGTGCACCGCAGCTAGTCAGCGTCTCCCTGTGCTCCCTCCCTACACTCTGTCATAGCCCCGTTAACAGTGCTTCACTTAGCTGTTTGTATATTTGTGCACTTGTATCTGTTTATCCTAAGTGCAACGTTCACTGTTGTTAGCTTGTCTCCAGGCTGTGATTTCTAACAGCCTATTTTTTTTAGACCAATTCCTTTTTCCCACTTTAGAAGTGAGGTTTTCTTTTGTTCATTTGTTTGTTAGTTACTTAGCTTGTGTACTAAACTGTAAAACTCTTATTTAAAGAGTCTTCCTTAGTTCCTTTTGTTTGCTTGTTGAAACCGGTGCCTTTGTGGCCCTTTCCTTTTCATTGTGGCTGCTTGTTTTATTGAGCTCACTCAATAAACAACTTCTAATTGACCAATTCCACCATGTTACGTCCACGAGCCGGGACGCCACATGGTATTCTCCTACTTTCATTGACTTGATGAAAAGATAACCAGACATGTGGAAGCAGCTTTCAGCTTCTATGCACCGCAGATCTGGAATAAACCTCCTTTTTTTAAATCGAGGCTCAGAACGTCTCTGTTTACCGCAGCTTTCCCTTTGGCCATTTCAATAATATTATATTAAAATACTTCTGCAGCTCTTGCAGAATCTGCTGATTTGTATCGCTCTTTTACGGATTGTTTTCCCTCCCATTTCTTTAGTAATAATACTTATATGAATCCCTTTGAGTTACCTTTGTGTCTGCAATGTTCTCTATAAATAAAGCACACTTACATCCAGCTCATATTGTCTCATTAGAATTGTTAGAAATGAAGCTGTTGAGTAAAACCCGTCTATTTTCAGTAATATTATATATGTAGAGGTATTCTATAATTCATCTCTTACATAATGGAGAGGCATTCATCACGTCCTTTAACCTCTCCGGTACGTAATGGACGGGCTTTGACACTCTAATGTGTGTGAAGGTGACGGAGAGAGCGGCGGGTAAATAAATCTGTTCCGACAGTCTGGATATACTTTACTGTCTGAGTGCATTTATTTCTCTTTCCACAGGCCCTTCCTCTCTTTCCCGTGAACACCAGAGGAGACTGATGCTCTGTCAAAACACAGAGAACAGGAACTATAGAGGCAGGGGAGTTCAGACAAAGAGAAGGTTTGGAGTTTTATGGACAGGAAACGGTGCGACGGAGATTGTATCTAACTTTTTTACTGAGGATGAATATTTCTTAAACTCAACATTACACCTTGAAGTCCAGTTAATACATTGCTAATGGAAATATTGATGGAGAACGACACAGTGTGTGCAACAAAATATGTTTATAGTAATATTCTGTTCATTGAAATTAGTTTTGTCAAATAAAAAACAATTATATTGTGATTTTAAGAATCTCAAAACACAACGGGGACCAGGGGACACTAAAGAGTGACGCACACAGCTGGGAGACCAGGGGACACTAAAGAGTGAGGCACACAGCTGGAGACCAGGGGACACTAAAGAGTGACGCACACAGCTGGGAGACCAGGGGACACTAAAGAGTGACGCACACAGCTGGGAGACCAGGGGACACTAAAGAGTGAGGCACACAGCTGGAGACCAGGGGACACTAAAGAGTGACGCACACAGCTGGGAGACCAGGGGACACTAAAGAGTGACGCACACAGCTGGAGACCAGGGGACACTAAAGAGTGACGCACACAGCTGGGAGACCAGGGGAAACTAAAGAGTGACGCAGCCAGCTGGGGGACCAGGGGACACTAAATAGTGACGCACACAGGTGGGAGACCAGGGGACACTAAAGAGTGACGCACACAGCTGGGGACCAGGGGACACTAAAGAGTGACGCACACAGCTGGAGACCAGGGGACACTAAAGAGTGACGCACACAGGTGGGAGACCAGGGGACACTAAAGAGTGACACACACAGCTGGAGACCAGGGGACACTAAAGAGTGACGCACACAGCTGGGAGACCAGGGGACACTAAAGAGTGACGCACACAGCTGGAGACCAGGGGACACTAAAGAGTGACGCACACAGCTGGGAGACCAGGGGACACTAAAGAGTGACGCACACAGCTGGGAGACCAGGGGAGACTAAAGAGTGACGCACAGAGCTGGGAGACCAGGGGACACTAAAGAGTGACGCACACAGCTGGGAGACCAGGGGACACTAAAGAGTGACGCACACAGCTGGGAGACCAGGGGACACTAAAGAGTGACGCACAGAGCTGGGACACCAGGGGACACTAAAGAGAGACGCACACAGCTGGGAGACCAGGGGACACTAAAGAGAGACGCACACAGCTGGGAGACCAGGGGACACTAAAGAGTGACGCACACAGCTGGGAGAGCAGGGGACACTAAAGAGTGACGCACACAGCTGGGAGACCAGGGGACACTAAAGAGTGACGCACAGAGCTGGGACACCAGGGGACACTAAAGAGAGACGCACACAGCTGGGAGACCAGGGGACACTAAAGAGAGACGCACACAGCTGGGAGACCAGGGGACACTAAAGAGTGACGCACACAGCTGGGAGACCAGGGGACACTAAAGAGTGACGCACACAGCTGGGAGACCAGGGGACACTAAAGAGTGACGCACACAGCTGAGAGACCAGGGGACACTAAAGAGAGACGCACACAGCTGGGGGACCAGGGGACACTAAAGAGTGACGCACACAGCTGGGAGACCAGGGGACACTAAAGAGTGACGCACACAGCTGGGAGACCAGGGGACACTAAAGAGTGACGCACACAGCTGGGAGACCAGGGGACACTAAAGAGTGACGCACACAGCTGGGAGACCAGGGGACACTAAAGAGAGACGCACACAGCTGGGAGACCAGGGGACACTAAAGAGAGACGCACACAGCTGGAAGTTATTTGTACATTTTATTCATGAAGCTGCAGATTCTGTTTAAATATGGAATAACGTGCAAAATCACCCAAAGGTTACATCACTTGTATCCTTCGGGTGATTTACATTTTTAATGTTTTCCCATTTCACTTGCAGTTGTTCCAGTTTTAGTTTATTTAATTGCTTTAATAATTGAACTTCTCTATTTATAATTGAGGTAGTTTGTGTGTTTCTTGTCGTCTATAGTATCTCCTGTTTGGGGTTTAACTGGCGTGTCGTAAAGAGGTTCGATCTCAATGGATTCACGAGTCAGAAGAAAGGTTGTGATGGGTGAATAATTACATGCATTTAATACAATTAAATCCAATAAAGTGTAAGTCAATGGTCTTCTGGATGGGTTTTGGGATGTGAGCCTTAAAGATCTGTGGTTAACACAAACTGCACGAGTCATAACACGGTGGAGACGGGAGTTCGTGTGTAAACCATCACACACTAAAGGTCTCCTGTTATCAGGGGTGCACATACCTTTCTCAGTGAGGTAGTCAGATGAGTGCCTGGAGTCAGAGTTTGGTACTCCAACTTCTGGCTCCACTCAAAGTTATTTGATGAAGCGTGGATCAAATGAGGAGAACTCTCCCAGCAGACACTCAGCTAAACGCTGCCGTGACTAAACTCCCTATCATGTTCCAAACCACATCAAGGATCCTTTCTGAAACAGAACGGAGCTCAAACTCTCTCTCTCTCTCTCTCTCTCTCTCTCTCAGGTTTACCACCATGATAGGTGACCATTCAGCCTCACCTGCAGGTTGGCGCAGGTGGAGAACATGCAGGCGCTGTCCATGGGCTTCAGAGTGTTCCCCTGCAGCGGGGGGGCGGGGGGGAGGAGGGTGGAGGACGTCTCGGTGACGTGGAGAGTCCCTCCTTCTGATCCGTATCCAAAAGACTGTATGGCATTCTCTGTAACAGAATCAGAATACCTTTATTAGTCCCTTTTAGGAAAATCAGTACACATGATACCAAAGGTAACATTTTGAATAATCCCTGGTCCCCGGCTTGAGCTTCAATCTCAGGATCCATGTATCTGTGATCCTCTCCAGAAGGAGTCATCACATACAGAGCATCAACTAGTTCCTGAACAGTGTCCTTCACATGCTGATATCCAAGAGAGGGAGCGTTACAGCCGCTGCCTTCCTGGGGCTGTTAATTCTGTTTGTGTGTGTGTGTGTGTGTGTGTGTGTGTGTGTGTGTGTGTGTGTGTGTGTGTGTGTGTGTGTGTGTGTGTGTGTGTGTGTGTGTGTGTGTGTGTGTGTATGTGTGTGTGTGTGTGTGTATGTGTGTGTGTGTGTGTGTGTGTGTGTGTGTGTGTGTGTGTGTGTGTGTGTGTACACGAGCTGCGCAGTTCCTCCGATGCCACTGCTCGTCCCGCCCTCGCAACATCCGAACCGGTGATTGGATAGACGTCATCCAATCCCCGCCCTCCTCCGGCACGTCTTGCGGGGGAGGAGTACAGTGACTGGGAACGGAGATCATTCTGGAGGCTCTGTGTTGGGAGACAGACGCCTCTAGCCTCGTGATACCTTACTCCTGTGTTCATGCTATTAGCTCCCCTGTAACTAGTAGACTGCTTAGCAGAGTGCAAGTAGTGTGTCGTGCCTCGTATTGTGTTGTGTCTATAATTGTGAGCTTAGACCCAGGTGATTAGCACCTGTTGACCAGCTGTTGATATTTGTGTAATTTGTGTTTAGGATTGTTAGCTTAGGTGATTAGCACCTGTTGATCAGCTGTTGATATTTGTGTAACGTGTTAGCTTAGACCCAGGTGATTAGCACCTGTTGATCAGCTGTTGATATTTGTGTAACGTGTTAGCTTAGACCCAGGTGATTAGCACCTGTTGATCAGCTGTTGATATTTGTGTAACGTGTTAGCTTAGACCCAGGTGATTAGCACCTGTTGATCAGCTGTTGATATTTGTGTAACGTGTTAGCTTAGACCCAGGTGATTAGCACCTGTTGATCAGCTGCAGCTGTGTTTGTGCAGCTTTCCTCATTTCCATTTTGTACCACGTGTAACGAGAGGTTTTGTTTCTTTATAACTTCCTTTTGAAGTTCTCCTTGTGTTGCTGGTTATATCAGCCGTTGGCCTGTTTCAGGCTGCTTGCCTGCCTTTGGTATCACCCGGTATAATATAGCCAATTATAATTTTTACCAATTCCACTCTGGTCGTGTTATTTCCCTTTGGTTTCCCTAGCCCAATAGCAACAGGGAGTTACACGGTCACAAGATGGAGGAATATCGGTTCTTCTCGCTCTACATACATCCTGTCAGGTGCAAAATACTGAGTTGTTTTTCCAAAGGTTGGCTTTTCCTGAAATTCTCTCAACATTCTGAATTTCTCTCAAAATTTTGACTTTTTATCAACATTCTAACTTTTTCTCAAAAATCTCAAAATTCTAACTTTTTCTCAAAAATCTGACTTTTTCTTAAAAATCTGACTTTTTCTCAAATTTGTATTTTTTTTTTTACTTTTCCTCAAAATTCTGACTTTTCCTCAAAAATTTGATTTTTTTTCTCTGAAATCTAAAAAATCTGAGTTTTTTCTCAATTCGGACTTTTTTTTAAACATAAAAAAATTCTGACTTTCTCTAAAAATTCGGACTTGTTATCAAAATTTCACAAAATTCGGACTTTTTTCTCAAAAATATATATTTTTTTACTTTTACCTCAAAAATCTCAAAAAATGTTTCTCTACAATCTAAAACATCTGAATTTCCCTCAAAATTCTCAATTGTTCATTTTGAAATCTCACTGGTCACTTTTTCTCCAAAAACTCAAAAATCATACTTTTTCTCAAAAATCTAAAAAAATCATACTTTTTCTCAAAAATCTAAAAAATTCTGACTTTTTCTCAAAAATCGGACTTTTTTTCTACAAAAATCGGACTTTTTTCAAAGATATCAAATCTTACTTTTTCTGAAAATGTTATCTTTTTCTGAATACTTAATAATCCCTGGTCCCCGGCTTGAGCTTGAATCTCAGGATCCATGTATCTGTGATCCTCTCCAGAATGGAAGGAGTCATCACGTAGGAACCAATCAGATTGAAAACATTCATGTAACACAGAGCGAGTACGAACCTTTATTCTCTGAGATAAATCATTCATATCCCTCAGCAGTGCGTCATTAAATAATCTGCACTGTGAGTTGTTTCTAAATCTAAAAATAGACCAGGAACAGGAGGAAGATTAACTGGATCTATTGTGTGTGTAAGGTTAGATAAGAAGTACTCTATTGATACGTCTCCATTAGAAATAAAATAGCATTACAAAATATACATGTGGACATATAAAATGTACAGTAACAAAAGATAAGCAGGTTATTATACTGTGTGTGTGTGTGTGTGTGTGTGTGTGTGTGTGTGTGTGTGTGTGTGTGTGTGTGTGTGTGTGTGTGTGTGTGTGTGTGTGTGTGTGTGTGTGTGTGTGTGTGTGTGTGTGTGTGTGTGACTCACTGAGGCAGGAGTTGTGTGTGAAGTCTCTATGAAAGGCCTCACACTCTCTCTCCTGAGCTCCTGTCCCCCTGCAGGAGCACCAGAGGCTGAGGCTGATGTTGGAGGGGCTGCTGTCGCTATAGTTAGGGGTCACATCAGACCCTGGAACAAAAAGAAATACAAATACAATATGACCAGGAGGTGGGAAGTAGTGGAGTACAAATACTTTGTTACTGTACTTAAGTACATGTTTCTGGTATCAGTACTTTACTCCACGACTTATTTTGCTGACGACTTGTTACTTCTACTTCTCACATGTTGAACTCAAATACCTGTACTTTCTACTTCTCACATGTTGAACACAAATACCTGTACTTTCTACTTCTTACATGTTGAACACAAATACCTGTACTTTCTACTTCTTACATGTTGAACACAAATACCTGTACTTTCTACTTCTCACATGTTGAACTCAAATACCTGTACTTTCTACTTCTTACATGTTGAACTCAAATACCTGTACTTTCTACTTCTCACATGTTGAACTCAAATACCTGTACTTTCTACTTCTTACATGTTGAACTCAAATACCTGTACTTTCTACTTCTCACATGTTGAACTCAAATACCTGTACTTTCTACTTCTTACATGTTGAACTCAAATACCTTTACTTTCTACTTCTTACATGTTGAACTCAAATACCTGTACTTTCTACTTCTTACATGTTGAACACAAATACCTGTACTTTCTACTTCTTACATGTTGAACACAAATACCTGTACTTTCTACTTCGCACATGTTGAACTCAAATACCTGTACTTTCTACTTCTTACATGTTGAACTCAAATACCTGTACTTTCTACTTCTTACATGTTGAACTCAAATACCTGTACTTTCTACTTCTTACATGTTGAACTCAAATACCTGTACTTTCTACTTCTTACATGTTGAACACAAATACCTGTACTTTCTACTTCTTACATGTTGAACTCAAATACCTGTACTTTCTACTTCTTACATGTTGAACTCAAATACCTGTACTTTCTACTTCTTACATGTTGAACACAAATACCTGAACTTTCTACTTCTCACATGTTGAACACAAATACCTGTACTTTCTACTTCTTACATGTTGAACACAAATACCTGTACTTTCTACTTCTTACATGTTGAACTCAAATACCTGTACTTTCTACTTCTTACATGTTGAACACAAATACCTGTACTTTCTACTTCTTACATGTTGAACACAAATACCTGTACTTTCTACTTCTTACATGTTGAACTCAAATACCTGTACTTTCTACCTCTTACATGTTGAACACAAATACCTGTACTTTCTACTTCTTACATGTTGAACTCAAATACCTGAACTTTCTACTTCTCACATGTTGAACACTAATACCTGTACTTTCTACTTCTCACATGTTGAACACTAATACCTGTACTTTCTACTTCTCACATGTTGAACTCAAATACCTGTACTTTCTACTTCTTACATGTTGAACACAAATACCTGTACTTTCTACTTCTCACATGTTGAACTCAAATACCTGTACTTTCTACTTCTTACATGTTGAACACAAATACCTGTACTTTCTACTTCTTACATGTTGAACTCAAATACCTGTACTTTCTACTTCTTACATGTTGAACTCAAATACCTGTACTTTCTACTTCTTACATGTTGAACTCAAATACCTGTACTTTCTACTTCTTACATGTTGAACACAAATACCTGTACTTTCTACTTCTTACATGTTGAACACAAATACCTGTACTTTCTACTTCTTACATGTTGAACACAAATACTTGTACTTTCTACTTCTTACATGTTGAACACAAATACCTGTACTTTCTACTTCTTACATGTTGAACTCAAATACCTGTACTTTCTACTTCTTACATGTTGAACTCAAATACCTGTACTTTCTACTTCTCACATGTTGAACTCAAATACCTGTACTTTCTACTTCTCACATGTTGAACACAAATACCTGTACTTTCTACTTCTTACATGTTGAACACAAATACCTGTACTTTCTACTTCTTACATGTTGAACTCAAATACCTGTACTTTCTACTTCTTACATGTTGAACACAAATACCTGTACTTTCTACTTCTTACATGTTGAACACAAATACCTGTACTTTCTACTTCTTACATGTTGAACACAAATACCTGTACTTTCTACTTCTTACATGTTGAACTCAAATACCTGTACTTTCTACTTCTCACATGTTGAACTCAAATACCTGTACTTTCTACTTCTCACATGTTGAACACAAATACCTGTACTTTCTACTTCTCACATGTTGAACTCAAATACCTGTACTTTCTACTTCTTACATGTTGAACTCAAATACCTGTACTTTCTACTTCTTACATGTTGAACTCAAATACCTGTACTTTCTACTTCTTACATGTTGAACTCAAATACCTGTACTTTTTACTTCTTACATGTTGAACTCAAATACCTGTACTTTCTACTTCTCACATGTTGAACACAAATACCTGTACTTTCTACTTCTTACATGTTGAACACAAATACCTGTACTTTCTACTTCTTACATGTTGAACTCAAATACCTGTACTTTTTACTTCTCACATGTTGAACTCAAATACCTGTACTTTCTACTTCTCACATGTTGAACTCAAATACCTGTACTTTCTACTTCGCACATGTTGAACTCAAATACCTGTACTTTCTACTTCTTACATGTTGAACACAAATACCTGTACTTTCTACTTCTTACATGTTGAACTCAAATACCTGTACTTTCTACTTCTTACATGTTGAACTCAAATACCTGTACTTTCTACTTCTTACATGTTGAACTCAAATACCTGTACTTTCTACTTCTTACATGTTGAACACAAATACCTGTACTTTCTACTTCTTACATGTTGAACACAAATACCTGTACTTTCTACTTCTTACATGTTGAACACAAATACCTGTACTTTCTACTTCTTACATGTTGAACACAAATACCTGTACTTTCTACTTCTTACATGTTGAACTCAAATACCTGTACTTTCTACTTCTTACATGTTGAACTCAAATACCTGTACTTTCTACTTCTCACATGTTGAACTCAAATACCTGTACTTTCTACTTCTCACATGTTGAACACAAATACCTGTACTTTCTACTTCTTACATGTTGAACACAAATACCTGTACTTTCTACTTCTTACATGTTGAACTCAAATACCTGTACTTTCTACTTCTTACATGTTGAACACAAATACCTGTACTTTCTACTTCTTACATGTTGAACACAAATACCTGTACTTTCTACTTCTTACATGTTGAACACAAATACCTGTACTTTCTACTTCTTACATGTTGAACTCAAATACCTGTACTTTCTACTTCTCACATGTTGAACTCAAATACCTGTACTTTCTACTTCTCACATGTTGAACACAAATACCTGTACTTTCTACTTCTCACATGTTGAACTCAAATACCTGTACTTTCTACTTCTTACATGTTGAACTCAAATACCTGTACTTTCTACTTCTTACATGTTGAACTCAAATACCTGTACTTTCTACTTCTTACATGTTGAACTCAAATACCTGTACTTTCTACTTCTTACATGTTGAACACAAATACCTGTACTTTTTACTTCTTACATGTTGAACTCAAATACCTGTACTTTCTACTTCTCACATGTTGAACACAAATACCTGTACTTTCTACTTCTTACATGTTGAACTCAAATACCTGTACTTTCTACTTCTTACATGTTGAACTCAAATACCTGTACTTTCTACTTCTTACATGTTGAACTCAAATACCTGTACTTTCTACTTCTTACATGTTGAACACAAATACCTGTACTTTCTACTTCTTACATGTTGAACTCAAATACCTGTACTTTCTACTTCTTACATGTTGAACTCAAATACCTGTACTTTCTACTTCTCACATGTTGAACACAAATACCTGTACTTTCTACTTCTTACATGTTGAACTCAAATACCTGTACTTTCTACTTCTTACATGTTGAACTCAAATACCTGTACTTTCTACTTCTTACATGTTGAACTCAAATACCTGTACTTTCTACTTCTTACATGTTGAACACAAATACCTGTACTTTCTACTTCTTACATGTTGAACACAAATACCTGTACTTTCTACTTCTTACATGTTGAACACAAATACCTGTACTTTCTACTTCTTACATGTTGAACTCAAATACCTGTACTTTCTACTTCTTACATGTTGAACTCAAATACCTGTACTTTCTACTTCTTACATGTTGAACACAAATACCTGTACTTTCTACTTCTTACATGTTGAACACAAATACCTGTACTTTCTACTTCTTACATGTTGAACACAAATACCTGTACTTTCTACTTCTTACATGTTGAACACAAATACCTGTACTTTCTACTTCTTACATGTTGAACTCAAATACCTGTACTTTCTACTTCTTACATGTTGAACTCAAATACCTGTACTTTCTACTTCTCACATGTTGAACTCAAATACCTGTACTTTCTACTTCTTACATGTTGAACTCAAATACCTGTACTTTCTACTTCTCACATGTTGAACTCAAATACCTGTACTTTCTACTTCTTACACTTTGAACTCAAATACCTGTACTTTCTACTTCTTACATGTTGAACTCAAATACCTGTACTTTCTACTTCTTACATGTTGAACTCAAATACCTGTACTTTCTACTTCTCTCATTTTCCAAACAGGCTGGTTCCTTTAGTCTGAATGTGTGTTTGGTGGCGTGATCATTATTATTTAGAGTCATTGCGTGCCTATTGATTTGAACACGATCCGTGTATCCATCATTTCCTGGTCTTCTCTAAAGAAGAGGGACCAATGAAAACGTTGTCATGTTGCCGTTGGTCACCATGGAAACATTCATTAGCTAACAATGACATTATTGTTCTATTAATATAAATTATAAAAAAATATTTACTTGAGTAAAGAAGTTTAGTCAGTACTTCTACTTTCACCAGAGTATTTTTAAACACAAGTATCTGTACCTCTGAGTAAAGGAAGTGTGTACTTTTGCCATCTCTGATAATTCATCACCATGCGTGCTGTGCTTTAACACAGGTGAAAGGAAAGGTGTCTGTGAAGAGATGCGTTCACATGGAGACTGCATGTCGCCTTATTGTCCATTCATTTGATTTGTTTGTAATAGTTTTTGCTTCACCTCGTTTCAATCCTCACTCAGATCTAACCCCCAGAGATCCAGGTCTGAGCCTGGAGTCACTTTGGCTCTAAAAGAAACTGTAAACAATATTAGTTTTAGTGTTATTTCCTTTATTTCACTCACCGATGAGGCCCACGTAGGCCATGAGGCAGCCGTGGAAGTGTTCGTTGGGGCAGCTGGTGACGCTGTGGGGCGTCGGCCGGCAGTTCATGTGGTAGTCAGCGAGACGAGACCTGAAGAAACACGGAAACACTTCAGTGTTAATCAGATAACCCCTGAAGTCCTGTGCAGATTGCCTCTCAGTGGAAAATCTGATATTGGTTAATTTCTCTGTTTTTTCTCATGCTTTGTCGACACTGCAATTATTTTTGTAATCTTATTTTGTTTTATTTTAATTCAATTTCAAAATATTCAATTCTTTTTTTGTGCTATAAATATTATTATTAATTTTCCTTTTTCAGAATTTAATTTAATTTTGCTTTATTGTTATTATATATATATTTTTACTGATTTACCTTTTTGATTTGATTTAAAATGATATTGTATTTCTCATTTTCTTTATTTTTTCTATTTATCATTTGAATCTACCGACACAAACATGTGTAGCATGTTCCTGAAACGCAGTAAAACCCGATCTAACAGATGATCTCTCTGACAGTTAGAGAGTCTGCAGGTCCTGCTGTTTCTACAGAGTCACAGCAGATCATCTCCTGTCTCCTGCCTCCTGTCTCCTGCCTCCTGTCTCCTGTCTCCTGCCTCCTGTCTCCTGTCTCCTGCCTCCTGTCTCCTGTCTCCTGTCTCCTGTCTCCTGTCTCCTGTCTCCTGTCTTCTGTCTCCTGTCTCCTGCCTCCTGTCTCCTGCCTCCTGTCTCCTGTTTCCTGTCTCCTGTCTCCTGTCTCCTGCCTCTCTGTGTCTCTCTGTGCCTCTCTGTGTCTCTCTGTGTCTCTCTGTGTCTCTCTGTGCCTCTCTGTGTCTCTCTGTGTCTCTCTGTGTCTCTCTGTGCCTCTCTGTGTCTCTCTGTGTCTCTCTGTGTCTCTCTGTGCCTCTCTGTGTCTCTCTGTGTCTCTCTTTGTGTCTCTGTGTCTCTCTGTGTCTCTCTGCTTTCATTCCTGCGCCTCATTTTCTCTATTTTATATGAATATTTGTAAGAAAGTAGTGCTGTTTGTTATTATTAAAATAGTCATTTTTTAAATGTCACAGGACCTATGACTCCAATTCGATACAGAATTGTATTCTGTACAGTGTACTGTGGTGTGTGTGTGTGTGTGTGTGTGTGTGTGTGTGTGTGTGTGTGTGTGTGTGTGTGTGTGTGTGTGTGTGTATGACACATTCACAGCTCACTGTGAGTGTTTGTGTTTCCTCGTCTGTCGGCTGCAGCGAATGATAAAGTGTGACAGGCGGAGTGATGCTCTTTTGACTTTCACACAGGGGTCAGTGTGTGTGTGTGTGTGTGTGTGTGTGTGTGTGTGTGTGTGTGTGTGTGTGTCTCGTGTTTGAGTCATCCTGCCAACAATGTCAGCTCGAGACAAAAGAAAGAACGATAACCTGCAGCGACACACAAACACTTTCCTCCAGTGTCTCTCTGACTGTGTTTTTATAAAGTGCTAAACACACTTACACACGCTAACACACAAGACAAACACACAATCACAACACACACACACACACACACACACACACACACACACACACACACACACACACACACACACACACACACACACACACAAACACACACACACACACACACACACACGTTAACAGGAGGCAGTGGATCTAAAGGTTGTGGAGTGTTTTCAGATCTACGGTGGCCATCGAGGACAAAAGGCTTGAAGCTTTTTATTATTGAATGCTTAATGATTTATAAGAGCTGTTTTCTGGATGCCATGATATCAGATCACTGCGGGTACATGTACATCGTTACAGCAAAGGGACAGTGCAGATAAAGACAAAATAAAGAGTAGGTTAACATATTTAATAAAGCACCTTATTAAAAATAATAATAATAATAATAATGATAAGAAAGTAATAATAAGCATTTTAAAGTAAGTGAATATATAAATGTAATGGAGTAGCAGCAGGTTATAACATTAAAAATAAAGGACAATTTATTACACGGCTTAGTTGAATACTTGATTCTGATTGGTCAATTTGGACATCTCAGAGGTTGTTAATACTTGCGATCAGACTGTTGCTAAGGAGAACAAACCATTGCTAAGGAGAGCAGACTGTTTTTTCAGGAGGACAGACCGTTGCTAAGGAGAACAGGCCATTGGTCAGGAGAACGGACCGTTGCTAAGGAGAAGAGAACAGACCGTTGCTAAGGAGAACAGACCATTGCTAAGGAGAGCAGACCGTTGCTAAGGAGAACAGACAGCTGCTAAGGAGAACAGACCGTTGTTAAGGAGAACAGACCGTTGTTAAGGAGGATCAAGGGACTGTGTGTGCTCAGATAGATGTCCTCCAGTGACGTCTCTGTAACTCGTTTGCTGAGTGTGTTTTGATTTTCTTTTCGTCCCAGATTTAGCGACGCAGTCTGAGTTTGTTTCTGTTTTTTCTGACAGGTTTTATGTCTCCACTTCCTCTTCTGTCTCTGACACAGAAAGTCCTCATTCTGTAACAGCTGGCCCACATAAGGTCTGATGTGGTCTAAAAATATAAATAATAGGGCAGAAGAGGAGTGAGGGGTTTTTGTGTTTTCCTTCAAACAGAGCTGCTGAAATAATCCCTGTTAAATATCTCAGGGCTCTTTAAAAAGTTCTCTCTGTTTTAATGAAACCAGCCGGACCGAGGAAACCTGCAGTGCTTTTCTGTCTCAGTGAGAACATCATCTGAGCTAATTGCAGGAAGTGAAGCAAGACGCAGGATTATGTGGAGAGCCTTTCTGTTATCAGCAGGTTTCAAACTGAAGACTTTGAGAACAAACTAAATATAATGTACGAAATGAAGTCCACAAAATAGTGACGCTCATAAAGCAATTGAGATAAACTGGAGCAGAAGAGTTCCCCGAGTCAAAGAGACCGGACAGAGAGGTATACACTTCAACATGAAACTGAAAAACAAACAGAAAATGACAATCCCGCAACTTTTTGTGACTTTTTGTTTTATTCTTGCTAGATTTATCTTCTGTCCTGACTAAATGATATCACTAGATGTCCATCACAGAAATCATAAGGAAACACCCTCCTTACTGCACCTCATTATTAATGTTATAAAAATGTGGCAACTTTCTCGCCAGATCTAGAAACTTTACACTAAAGTCTTAAAGGTCCCGTGTCACGGCCATTCCTACTGATCATAGTTCCATCGTTGAGGTCGACTAGAATAGATTCACATTGTTCAATGTTCCAAACTCACATTGGTCTCATCCAGCATCTCTATGTGTGTTCACTCTCTGTCCTACACGGCTTGTTGGAGCTCCTCCCCCCCCTCCCTGTGAGCCCACTGTGCTCTGATTGGTCAGCTCGCCCACTGTGCTCTGATTGGTCAGCTCGCCCACTGTGCTCTGATTGGTCAGCTCGCCCACTCTGCTCTGATGAGTAAACCACCGTTACAGCGGAACATCAGTGATTATGTGCCGTGTTGGGGGGACGTTGGGGGGCTCCCTGCTCCGCCCTGTGAGGCTCGAGGAGCGGACAGTGTGAGCTGGATTCCTGGGGTGGTTTCCTGGTTGCTGCGTGGGGTCTGCGAGACAGCGAGACACCGCGGAGCTCAGCCTGAGTGAGCGTGTGTGCGGATTGGTCCATTTGGACGTAGAGACGTCACCCTGCCCCAGAAGAACAAAATGGAAAAAGACAAGGAGGCGTTCTGGGGCAGATCAGATCAGGTCTTCTCTGTGAGAGGGTTACTCCCTACAGGGGGCACTCTGAGGGTTAGAGACCCTGCAGACCGGTCACATGCAGAAGCTGCAGAACACAAGGGGACGAACAGGAAAAGCATGACATGGGACCTTTCACTTTTTCTTTCTTGTTATATTCAGCTCATTACTTTAGGGTCTCTCCCGACTAAATGATATCTCGGGTATCACTTCCTGTTCATCACAGATAAACATCCTCAGATATCATAAGGAACCCGCCCTTCCTCCACGGCCTGCTGATGTCACTCGTGTTTTCCAGTACTTTGTAGACCCTCTAATGTTCTGAACAACCTGAGCTCCACAGTAACACAGACTGACTGAGTGGTGCCCCCTGCTGTGATCCCCTAACTGAACCCTCAAGGCTTCATCACACACCTCCGCCTTCGTCTCTTATTCAAATCTGTTTATTCTTTCAAGTCCAAAGCGGGTCAGAGAGTCTGGATGTGATTCACAGGAAGCACGTTTCAGCTCAGAGAGTCTCAGCTTCTCTCTCTGTGATTAGTTCAGATGAATCTTTAACGAGGAGAGGGTCTCCTCCTCACCTTCCTCTGCACTAAAGCTCTCTGATTACAGATCAGTTAGAGTCTGTCTCCACACCTGGGACACCTTTAAACTCCCTAATGTGGAAACACACATCCCAGGAGACGCTTCTCACGACATGAATGACTTTCAGGCTACATTTAGTCTCTTTTTTACTAAATTAGGCAACTTTCTTTCCACCTGGCACAACTTTAAAACTCCCTGCATGTAGAAACACACATCCCAGCAGGCAGAGTCAGGGTGTGGTGACGCATGACGATTCAAAGATTACAAATATATTAATAAATGACAGTAAAATACATGAATGTCAGTCTATCTAGCTGTGGACAGGCTGCTAGCTTATAGCTAACGATAGCAATGTTCTTTGTTTACGTAATATATACATAATGCTTGTTGGATTCAATGTCTTGACTGAACTTACTAAATTAGGTTTCTCTTTCGCTATTTAAGTTTCTTTTTGGACAGATAAGCCTCTATCGTGCTAACTTAGACGACTTTCTAACTAGATCCACTTTACCCACTAGCTTAGAGACTCTCTCGCTAGTTCAGTCAAATATCTTGATAGATTTATTTAATTTTTTGCTCGATGAAGCCGCGCTGTCGCTAGTTGAAGCAGCTTTCAGGCTAGATCAAATACTTTCTTACTAGATAGCAACTTTCTTGGCAGATTTAGCAACTTTTACTACATTTAGCATCTGTCCAGCAATATTAATTGACTTTCTCACAAGATTTAGCGACTTTTAAATACCCAGAGCAAAGTGTAGCTCGCTTTGGATCAGCTGGCGTTACCTCACGGAGAAAGAGAACAAAGAGATCATCAGTTTATGATCCAGACGGTGAAGACATATTAATACCGTGATATATAAGCGTATGTTACTTAATCTGAATATGGATTACAGCATGGGATGGAAACACACACACACACACACACACACACACACACACACACACACACACACACACACACACACACACACACACACACACACACACACACACACACACACACACACACGCACGCACGCACGCACACACACACACACACACACACACACACACACACACACACACACACACACACACACACACACATTAAAACCCTATATTACGATTTAATATTAATTGTGAAATCATCTGTATTATATTAGAAAAGAAAATGATTGTACTAACTGTGTACTTTTACATGAAGCTAGTAACATTTGTGTACATTTAGGCAAAGTTGGGAGTATTTGTGTACTTTTATGTAGAAATATTGTATATGCAGTACTTTTACTTGTAATGAAGTACTTTTCATGACGTACAGGATGTAAGTACTTTGTTTACTTCTGCTTATTTCCTCTTTAAATACTCATCTCTCTCCTCATCGCTTCTGTAAACAGACAGAACACACACACACACACACACACACACACACACACACACACACACACACACACACACACAGACACACACACACACACACACACACACACACACACACACACACACACACACACACACACACACACACACACACACACATACACACACACACACACACACACACACACACACACACACCATCCTCTGTGACCTCTGCAGATATTTCCCTCATTGACGGAGTAATGGAGCGACGCCAGCCTCAGATTGGTTCCTCGCCTTAAAACACACTCGGGGGTCGGTGCACAATGTATGTGTGTGTGTGTGTGTGTGTGTGTGTGTGTGTGTGTGTGTGTGTGTGTGTGTGTGTGTGTGTGTGTGTGTGTGTGTGTGTGTGTGTGTGTGTGTGTGTCTGTGTGTGTGTGTGTGTGTGTGTGTGTGTTGCATACACACATAGAAAGTGTTGATGGGGGTCATGGGGAAGATAATGCTCATAAATCTCCACATCCAGCAGATGAGTCCTGATGGAAACCTCCAACAGTCAATAAGGAAAGGAAACAGTGTGTGTGTGTGTGTGTGTGTGTGTGTGTGTGTGTGTGTGTGTGTGTGTGTGTGTGTGTGTGTGTGTGTGTGTGTGTGTGTGTGTTTTGAAGGTCGTAAAGGGCCCACTTCATCTTCATTTGAAATGTATATATTTCTTCTGGAGGGTGATATCTGAAAACCTGAGCAGGTAAACGGTGTCACCCTGTGGACACACACACACACACACACACACACACACACACACACACACACACACACACACACACACACACACACACACACACACACACACACACACACACACACACACACACACACACACACACACACACACACAGACACACACACACACACACACACACACACACACACAGACCAAGACCATGATAGTGTGGTTTTATCTAGCTTTTATCAAGTCTGTTGTGATTGGTCCACCAGCTTAGAGATGTCCCGCCCCCTTATTCTATCAGCTACAATGTATTGGAGCCAGAGATGGAGCACTCGAGTCCTGGACTCGGACTTGAGTCGGACTCGAGTGTCGATTTTCGGGACTGAGTCCTTCGTCATCTATCCGTCATTATACATGTGTGTTCACACTGCTCCGCCGTGCATTGACTTCCGGTGAAAGTTCCTTCAAAATAAGAGTCCCGATCTGATTACTATCACTCCTTGGGTGAATCGGACTTAGACTCGGACTCGACTCGGACTCGGACTCGGACTCGAAGAGTGGGGACTCGAGAGTGACTCGGACTCGTGAATTGGTGACTTGACTACAACACTGGCTGGAGCGCTAGCCAATAGGAGCGTGACTCAGGGACTACAGAGGAATAAAAACGGTGACGCATTCAAATGGATGTTTATTAAAGTGCACGGTTAAGTTAACTCATACAAAGCATTTAAAAACGTTAACGAGGTAAACTTTGATCTGCTTTCTAAGTGCTGGAGTCCAGATTTCAGCACTTAGAAAAGACCAATTTAAAACCTTTATGTAAAACAGAGGAAGCATTAACATTCCTCCTCTGAGATAAAGCACCATCTCCCGCAGCAGTGAGTCATTACATTTAGCTGACGCTTTTATCCAGAGCGATTTACAATAAGTACATTCGACCAGGTAGATACAAACTTGAAGAAAACAGAATCAGATAAGTACAAATCATTTCTAAATCCAAAGACAGACATGAACAGGATTTATTTGACACTGCAGTTTGGATGAAACAAACAGGTTAGAGAATCTGATTTAAAACAAAATATCACATTTAAAAAACGCCAAACACTCTGAAGTGAAGCCGGTTAGATTTATTCATTCATTTTTAATTATCTTTTTACATTTTGTAATTATTATTTTTAATAAATTTTAATCTGAATTTATTTTTACCTAATTATAAAAACTTAAATATATATTTATGGTATCATTTTGAATTAATTTTTATTTTCTATTTAATTTAACCGTCTTGGGAGAGTTGACACACTCTTTCCTGAAGGGCACCCGGTCCCTGGTAAAGAGGGGTGAGACGAGGATGTCACTCCTCCACTTGAGTCCCTCTAACCTTTAAAGCTGGTAGTTACCAATCAAACGGGTAATTTTGACCCACAAGTGTGCTGACTTCCTGTTTGATTAAACCCTCCTTCAGCTGATTTCACTGATTACTTCCTGCAGAATCAGAGAGAAGGGATACATCACAAAGTCCTCACAAGGGTTACTGTGCAAATGTGAAAAAGAACCAATAAAGTGGACTAAATGCAGCTTGTCTTCAAGTCATCATAATAATAATCATAACTTGAATTTATATAGCGCCATCAAGGTCGCTTTACAAAGAAACATACAAGGGAAAGACATAAAACATAAAAAACATACACATCATATTTTATAAATCCTATACGTATGTTTCAGTCAGTCTTTTTAACTAAAGAGTGCACAGCTGGAGACCAGGGGACAATAAAGAGTGACGCACACAGCTGGAGACCAGGGGACACTAAAGAGTGACGCACACAGCCGGGAGACTAGGGGACACTAAAGAGTGACGCACACAGCTGGAGACCAGGGGACACTACAGAGTGACGCACACAGCTAGGAGACCAGGGGACACTAAAGAGTGACGCACACAGCTGGAGACCAGGGGACACTAAAGAGTGACACACACAGCTAGGAGACCAGGGGACACTAAAGAGTGACGCACACAGCTGGAGACCAGGGGACACTAAAGAGTGACACACACAGCTAGGAGACCAGGGGACACTAAAGAGTGACGCACACAGCTGCGAGACCAGAGGACACTAAAGAGTGACGCACATCGCTGGGAGACCAGGGGACACTAAAGAGTGACACACACAGCTGGAGAAGAGGGGACACTAAAGAGTGACGCACACAGCCGGGAGACCAGGGGACACTAAAGAGTGACGCACACAGCTGGAGACCAGGGGACACTAAAAAGTGTCACACACAGCTGGGAGACCAGGGGACACTAAAGAGTGACGCACACAGCTGGGAGACCAGGGGACACTAAAGAGTGACACACACAGCTGGAGACCAGGGGACACTAAAGAGTGACACACACAGCTAGGAGACCAGGGGACACTAAAGAGTGACGCACACAGCTGGGAGACCAGTGGAGACTAAAGAGTGATGCACACAGCTGGGAGACCAGGGGACACTAAAGAGTGACACAGACAGCTAGGAGACCAGGGGACACTAAAGAGTGACGCACACAGCTGGGAGACCAGGGGAGACTAAAGAGTGACGCACACAGCTGGGAGACCAGGGGACACTAAAAAGTGACGCACACAGCTGGAGACCAGGGGACACTAAAGAATGACGCACACAGCTGGGAGACCAGGGGACACTAAAGAGTGACGCACACAGCTGGAGACCAGGGGACACTAAAGAGTGACGCACACAGCTGGAGACCAGGGGACACTAAAGAGTGACGCACACAAAATGCATATGAATATATAAGTAAAGCTTCTGTACATTTGATAATATCTGAAACATCTTTTGAAAGCTCGAGATTATTGTCAGGAGACAATCTGAGGAAAACTTGATTTCATTTCGATTTACAAACGTTTTAAAGAAGAAAAACCTGCGTGTTAGGGCTGCAGGATGTGAAGCTGTGAGTGTTTACACAAGGACTCCACAGGGAGAACACACACACACACACACACACACACACACACACACACACACACACACACACACACACACACACACACACACACACACACACACACACACACACACACACACACAAATATTAATCCAAATTCTCAGTGTGAGAGACACAGCCTGAAGCTTTCTCTGCAGCTTCATCTTTTTCAGATCTCTAGAAACAGACACACTGCAGCAGCTCAGTCTCGTGCAGCAGAAACAACAACGTGAGAGAATGTCTGAACTAAAGTATATTTAACTTCTTCTTTTGTAATGAAGATGTTAAATAATCAAGCCATCCGATATTTGAATTGCAAAACCAATAAAATAATCATCCCACTTCAGTAATATCTTCAATGTGTATTCGTGTGTTCTCTTGTTATGCTGCGTTCACACCGGACGTGATGAGACTTTTGGGCGCGTTGTAAATTCATTTAAAGAGAACGTCAAGAAGCGATAGACGCCAATTTGCTCCGGCGGCGTGAACAGCTCGATTGAAGGGGGCCGCGTCAGTCGCCAAATCCTTTCAACTCGAGCGTCAAATTTGCATTCTCGCGAAAGCCAATCAGTGTTAGGATTCCCTCTGACGTCCTGCTGAAGTGAAGATGGAAGAAAACATTGTCGTCGCTGTTCATGTCATTTGAACAGGTCCTTGTCCACGTGGAGGCGTGTGGAGGCGTGTGGCGCAGTGGATAGAGCCTTGGTGTTGGGACAGGTTCAAACCCCACTGCAGTCAGCATGTCGTTGTGTCCCTGAGACACTTCACCCCAAAGTGCTCCTGTGCGGATTGCCCTCAGTATTGAGTATGTGAGTCTCTTTGGATAAAAGCTTCTAACATGTGATGTGATGTGATGGGTTCCCGGAGAAATACGAGTTTGTGTGCATCTGAGAAATCCTGACACCAATCGGAGTTCACAGATCCTCAAACCGATCACTGGTCCTCCTCAAATACCGTAGGGAAGCGTCCGTCATCAGTTCCTGGATGAGAAGATGAAAGTCTCCAAGCTGTGTGCGACGCTGGATGATAATGAACCGAGACACGACAGCGTTTGATGGGCTTCCACAGAAGGTATAAAAACAACTGCAAGCCGTGGTGAGACTCGATTAGAGCGGAGCATCGGGGGGGAACGCACCATAACAGAGTATTCCTACAATCTGGTACTTCTACTTTTACTCAAGTACCAGATCTGAGTACTTCTCCTCCTCTGAGTTGAGCCTCCATTAACCTGATATTATTCAGTCCTCTGGGGCTGGACCCCCTGCTGTGATGAAATGACTGCTGGGGCTCTGATTGACAGAAAGAGTAATTAAATACAGTCTTTGTCTCCAGTAATGCAGACCTGCGGGAGCTCTGAGGGGTTTTGGACCGGAGGATTATTAGCATTGCAGATTCAGAGTTCAGTCACAGCTGCAGCGAGGAAACACTCAGCAGGAAGTAGAGATATATGAGAAGTATAATATTTATATACACACACGGAGCAAATATCTGTTTTATCAACATAGTTTGCATTCAATATTTAGCCTCGTCTTTAAACCCTACATGCTGTGGATCTAATTTATTTTCAAAAGCTTCGATGTCTTGAGACCCAACGACTCCAGAACCATGCAGCAATGTTTACAGAGCTGTAGGAATGAGTCCTAAAACCTTAAGATGACTCAGCAGGTCATCACTCCAGATGGCGTGAAGTCATGTGACCGTGCTGTAGTTCCTCTATAGCCCAACATTAGCCTCCTTTAGCTTAGCGGTGGTGGCGTGAAGTCATGTGACCGTGCTGTAGTTCCGTTATAGCCCAACATTAGCCTCCTTTAGCTTAGCGGTGGTGGCGTGAAGTCATGTGACCGTGCTGTAGTTCCTTTATAGCCCAACATTAGCCTCCTTTAGCTTAGCGGTGGTGACGTGAAGTCATGTGACCGTGCTGTCGTTCCTTTATATCTATAGAAATAGATATGTGTAGCGTAGCATTAGCTCCTCACAGATAGCCTAGCGTTAGCTCTCACCTGCAGAGCGCGTCAGAGCGGCAGTTGGCCCTCAGCTCCAGACAGGACGGCCTGGTTCTCTCCTGGTGGGAGCAGGACGGGACGATGGTGCGGCGGCGGCGCTCGGCGCAGGCCTGATCGGAGCAGGAGCAGAACAGCAGGGGGTAGCTGAGCTCCCAGGAGACTCGCTCGAAGAACTGACGCAGAGCCTGGGCACAGAGGAGGGCATTTATTACATTCATTACATCACATGGTTGAATACGCACTTCTGATTGGTTTGATTTAGATATTCTTAGCGAAACTCTCGTGAGTTCAGGCAATGTAAAGAACTGATTAAATTAAATGAATTAAATTATTTGAACATATTATATATATATTATATTCTACAATACCATGTCTTTTTATGCTGATGCTTGGTGTTCATAAATAAACTCAGTTTTTTAAAATATATTTTTAAGGTATTTCTGCACCCACCTTCTGACATCTCTTGCGGCTGCAGGGCTCCTGATTGGCCAGCGTGGACTGAGGGGGCGTGGCCTTGCTGCAGATGGAATTGTATGCAGATCGAAGGCGTTTGCACGTCTCGTTCAGATTACACGACTTCGCCGCGTCCAGACACGGGTTACAGGGTTTCCCCGCCTCCGAGCAGGGGCTCATCCTCGACAGAGACGAGTCTAAAGGGTACGAAGAAGAAAAGATTGAAAAAGGACGTCAGAGGAAAATAAATAATCTGAGAGACACTAGATGACTGTAAGATCCGTTAAAAGAGTCTTAAGGTAATCGAAAAGAGATGGAAAGATAACACAAAGACACACAAAACGACAGAAAGGGCTAGAAAGAGACAAAACAACACAAAATGACTACCAGCCACAGAAAATTACATCAAAAGATACGAAACGAATACAAAGAGACTCAAAACGACTACAAAGTAACATAACATTACTGTAGATAAACTAATCAACTTTTTATACGATTGAGAATTACTGAAAAATACATTTGAAATGACAAGAGAGACAAAAACATCTGGAGCAAAGTTTACAGAACAACTCCACAGTTCTTAAAGTTAGTGTGAGCATCACATTATTTACTTTAATAAACAGCAGGTTATTTATTATTAATTATTTTCTGCACTAAATACAATATCAGTTTAAGTGAAGCGAGAGAGAGAGAGAGAGAGAGAGAGAGAGAGAGAGAGAGAGAGAGAGAGAGAGAGAGAGAGAGAGAGAGAGAGAGACAGAGAGAGAGAGAGAGAGAGAGACAGAGAGGTGATGGAGAGGCCACCGCTGTGAGCTGTCAACACCTGTCACATGCAATTAAGCATAATTAACCAGAGTGTGTGTGTGTGTGTGTGTGTGTGTTTGTGTGTGTGTGTGTGTGTGTGTGTGTGTGTGTGTGTGTCTGCAGTATCAGTGTGTTCAGTGAGCGATTCACACTGTGCTGCTTCCCCTGCAGATAACCTCGATGTTTGAAACTGTATGCTAACACCAAAAGCGCACACACTGACAGCGCATACACACAAACACACACACACACAAACACACACACACACAAACAGCGCATCGACATGCACACACACACACACACACATACACATACACACACACACACACACACACACACACACACACATTTAGGGGAGTACAAGATGGGAGTACTGCAGTGAGTGTTTTATTCTCACTGACAAAGACTGCTTCGATTTTGCTCTAAGACCTCAAACTCCTACTGACAGCAAACACACACACACACACACACACACACACACACACACACACACACACACACACACACACACACACACACACACACACACACACACACACACACACACACACACACAGTCTGATCTACCGAGGTGTTTCCAGGAAAGGCTGCAGGATTGAGGAGCTGTATATTCCTCGGTTGGTTTGATGAGATCAACTTAAGTAAACAAAATATTGGTAAATATCTGAGGAACTAATTTGTTTTGACTTTATTCTTCAGAATTCTTAGATTTTCATAAACAAATATATAAATGTTTTTTATGGGAATTTAGAATTTTTTTGAGAACCGGAAAAATAAATCTGAATATCGAAACTTTTTTTGGAATTTTGACATTTTTGTCATAAATCTTATTTTAACCTCAAATATATATATTTAAAATTCTTCTTTTTTTCCTCAGAATCGTTGATTTTTTTTCTCAGAATTTAGAAATACTCTCATAAATCTTAAAAATTAATTTTTCTTCAGAATTCTTTGAATTTCCGAGAAAACGATTTAAAAATGTTTTCATAATCTTGAACAAATATTCAACAATTTTGACATTTTCCTCAGAAATCTCTGAAAGAAAAACAAGTAAAAAAAGAACATTTTTAAATATATTGATGAAAAGTAAAATGATGAAGAAATTACATTATTTTTTTATTTTTTTGAAGAATCCTGAGAAAGTCATAATTCTGAAAGAAAAGTCAAAATTAAGAACTAAAACATTTTTTCCTTTTGATCTGATTAAAGCTTCTCTCTCTTTTCACTAAAGACCAAATTATCGTGGGAAGTTTTTCAGTCAAGGAGAAGAGCTGGAATATTTTAGGATTCTTAACTTCCTTTCAGATGTTTAAAAAATGAATAGTTTCTTCTTTTCATGTGAGTTGTACATGACTATTTAAAACCTAACACACTAAGTTCATATGTACTTATTGCTAGTTAGTACTTGTCTCTCTTACACCGATAACAACGAGTATGTGTTTAAATCTTTTACTCAAAATCTCTCCTATTATTTAATGTGTTACTTGAATTTATGGAGTCATTTCGTATCTTTGTATTTCTATATGTTTAGACCCTTGACAAATGCATTTCAGAGAAGAAGAAGTAAAAGCAGCAATAGGTACATACACACCAGAGAGGGATCATATATGTATCCTGGCAGGAGTTCGGCCAATTAGAGACTTGCCCTGAGTCGTCCTGTTATCTCTCACACACACACACACACACACACACACACACACACACACACACACACACACACACACACACACACACACAGACACACACACACACACACACACACACACACACACGTATTCTTTATTATATATATATATATACTCAGCAGTGAGACATGATCTAACGAGGTCAGCAGCAGAACTGGAGGGAGTTAGGGGGGAGAGAAGGAGGGAGGAAACAGGAAAGGAGGTCGGGTTGTGACAGAGAGAGAGAGAGATGAAGGAAGGAGGACGTGATAATGCATTTATTCAATAATACATTTTATTGAAGGTGTCTTTCATCACACCCAAGGACGCCGTACAAAATATTCAAAGAGGTAAAAGCAACAGAACATGATAAAGACCCAAACTTGATAGGGACAGGTTCAGATGTTCCTCTTAGAATAGAATAAGGTGTTCTGTTTACAGGATCTGCTTCAGCTGGGACTAACACTTTTATTTATTCTAGGATATATTTTGAGAAAATTCTCTTAAATATACTTTTTTGTTAGAAGATTTCTGAGAAAAATTTGAAAATTGTTGATTCTTTTTACAAAATGATTGAAACATTTTCAAGATTCTAAAAAATTGAAATTCCAAAAACTAAAATATAGTTTTAAAAAATATATATATATAATTTTTCATAATTTTTTCTTAACGTTACTTTTCATCAGTATATTTAAACATTTGAAATTCTGAGAAAAAAATTGCTTGAAATGTTTTTTCTTTTTATTAAAAGATTTCTGAGAAAATTGTTGAATCATTTTTTATATTATTAAGATAATAATTTAAATATATGTATTTTTGTTATAATAAGATTTATGAGAAAAAGGTTAAAATTCCTGAAAAAAAATCGATGTTCAGATTTATTTCCACGAAAGAATTCTGATTAAAAACGTCCAAAAAAATGTCACAAGTAAAAATTCTACAAAAAGGACGTGAAGAAGAAGAGAAGAGGATGTTCCTATAAGAATGTTACGACCCCCTCCGCTCCACTAGAGGTCTCTGTCTTTGTGTTCTGCTTGCTGGCTCTTGTTTGTGTTTCAGGTGATCAACCTGATGAGCCACTCCTGGGCCGTCGACATAAAAGGCCAACACCAACCCAAACTGAGCTCTCACTCTTCGGTTGGACACGGCCGCGTCTTTGTTCTGCACATTTTCACACACCCATACACCCAATCATTACTGATAACTGACTTCCACATTTATTAGGTTTCTTTGAAGACCTTTGGTTTTTGTGGTATTGCAAATAAATATACTTTTTGTTACACTTAACTTGTCTAGTCTCCCATCTTTGTTGAAGCCTATGAGCCAGGCCGTAACAAATGGGGGCTCGTGTCCGGGATACTGTTCATAGAATCCCTGGGGTTATAGGTGGTGTTGTTATAGCAACAAACACATTTTGTACCCCGTGTAACGGGAGGGTTTTGTTTTATAAACTTCCTTTTGAAGTTCTCTCTTGTTGTAATAAAACCACTTATAATTATTACCAATACCACTCTGGTCGTGTTATTTCCCCTTTGTCTCCCCCTTGCCCAATAGGGAACGTAACAAAGAATAAAATAAGGTTTCATGTTTACAGGATCTAGAGATATGCCTCGGGTTGGATTAAGGCCCCGTCCACACGGAGACGATATCAGTTGTATCGCTAAAGCTCTTTATCGTATCGACGGTTCGTCCACACGAGGCCGAAACAGAGCCGTGGTTTCGCAGTCTGAAACCGATAAGCGTTGAAACTGGCTCCCAAGGTGGCTGGGTCTGGGGACGACACGCTTGCGGCTCCGTTTGTACGCCCTATACGATCATTTCCTGAATCTATGACGCCACAGCCTCTCCCCGCCTCTCCCCACCTCTCCTGCTCACACCCGCGTCAATGCTGATGCGTTTCGCCAACAACAACAATCACGGGTTGCTTTCTTGCTCCAGTAGCTACTAACCATGAGACAGATGTTAGTGCAAAATCTACAGCTTCTCGACCACAACCATCTGCAACAAGCTTAAAAGCAACCTTGTGCCCATGGGGGGGGTCTTCTTCGCTGCTTTTGGTGTATTTTGTGGCGGGAGTACAGCGCCACTTACAGGCCCGGCATATGTACTACAGTGTCTCCAGCGGCTCGAGCGGTCTCGTGTGGACGGACACGTTTCTTGAGTCG
>NC_136910.1:59226498-59233998 GCF_949606895.1 Notothenia rossii
AATAATGAGAAAAGGGTTGAGGCAGCACATGAGAAATCTGAAAACAGGCTTTTTATGAAAGGACCACTTCAGTCCCCCCCCCCCCCCCCCCCACACACACACACACACACACAAATACACACACACACACACACACACGTTTGTTACCTGAGATGATGGAGGCATGTCTGAATTCTTCTGAAAAATGGATCGGCTCGTAGGGAGATGTCTCGTAAAACTCTTCCCCTGAAACAAGAGAAAAGTGTTATATACATACTGATACACCTGAACATCAGCAGGAGAGGACTCTTTAAAGTAGAAACACTACATACTGATATACACCTGAACATCAGCAGGAGAGGACTCTTTAAAGTAGAGACACTACATACTGATATACACCTGAACATCAGCAGGAGAGGACTCTTTAAAGTAGAGACACTACATACTGATATACACCTGAGCATCAGCAGGAGAGGACTCTTTAAAGTAGAGACACTACATACTGATATACACCTGAACATCAGCAGAAGAGGACTCTTTAAAGTAGAGGCACTACATACTGATATACACCTGAACATCAGCAGGAGAGGACTCTTTAAAGTAGATACACTACATACTGGTATACACCTGAACATCAGCAGGAGAGGACTCTTTAAAGTAGAGACACTACATACTGATATACACCTGAACATCAGCAGGAGAGGACTCTTTAAAGTAGAGACACTACATACTGATATACACGTGAACATCAGCAGGAGAGGACTCTTTAAAGTAGAGACACTACATACTGATATACACCTGAACATCAGCAGGAGAGGACTCTTTAAAGTAGAGACACTACATACTGATATACACCTGAACATCAGCAGAAGAGGACTCTTTAAAGTAGAGACACTACATACTGATATACACCTGAACATCAGCAGGAGAGGACTCTTTAAAGTAGATACACTACATACTGGTATACACCTGAACATCAGCAGGAGAGGACTCTTTAAAGTAGAGACACTACATACTGATATACACCTGAACATCAGCAGGAGAGGACTCTTTAAAGTAGAAACACTACATACTGATATACACCTGAACATCAGCAGGAGAGGACTCTTTAAAGTAGAGACACTACATACTGATATACACCTGAACATCAGCAGGAGAGGACTCTTTAAAGTAGAGACACTACATACTGATATACACCTGAACATCAGCAGGAGAGGACTCTTTAAAGTAGAAACACTACATACTGATATACACCTGAACATCAGCAGGAGAGGACTCTTTAAAGTAGAGACACTACATACTGATATACACCTGAACATCAGCAGGAGAGGACTCTTTAAAGTAGAGACACTACATACTGATATACACCTGAACATCAGCAGGAGAGGACTCTTTAAAGTAGAGACACTACATACTGATATACACCTGAACATCAGCAGGAGAGGACTCTTTAAAGTAGAGACACTACATACTGATATACACCTGAACATCAGCAGGAGAGGACTCTTTAAAGTAGAGACACTACATACTGATATACACCTGAACATCAGCAGGAGAGGACTCTTTAAAGTAGAGACACTACTCTTTAATGGTATTATCTCTGCAGAAATTCCTAATTTGTAGAAATGAAACGTAATATGTCTCCTATAATTGATGTTTCTGAGCTCTTTCCGTGTCTCAGTTGATATTCGCTGCATCAGAGAAGACGTTTTCATCAAACAGGAACTGACAGGAAGTGAAAACATGAGGGATGTTGACAGCGTGCAGAAGATAAATTCCTCTGTGAAGGAAATCTCTTAAAAGCTTCCCGATGATCAGAGCTGTCAGATGGTGACACCTTTTATCTTGTTTATTATGTTACAGCTGTCACCACACATTGTCACTTCAAATAACTTTCTGATCCACTGACGGCACTCAGAGGAAAAATAAATATTATATTTCCGTTATATTCAGTCGGCAAAAAATAGGACTAAACGGATGTCATTAGGGGGGGGGGGGGGGGTCAACAAGGACGTGGTTTTTCGAAGACATTATCCCCTACAATAATCAAAAATCACATTGGACTGCGGAGATGCTGCCTTCAGGGACCAACACAGAAATATAACACCTTATGGGTTTCGTTCTTTGGAACACTGAATGTTATCAACGTTAGGATAAGAGACTTTGAAAATGTAAATGCATTTTAATCATGAAGCAGCTTTTATGCAGAAGTTCAGTGTTGAGCTCAGATCACAGCAGCTGCAAGCGGACATGGACATTAACACGTAATATGTCAATGGAAACACACACACACACACACACACACACACACACACACACACACACACACACACACACACACTCCACCGGTTCATCAACGAAGAAGATGTTAATGTAATCGTATTAAATCAGAACAACGTAAACACAATATTGAGAGAATGATGTGATCTTTGATTAAATGTAAAGGTAAAAACAAACGTACAGATTGCTAAGACTCAAAGCTAACGTTGGGCTTTATAGGAACTACAGCACACCTCACTTAAACAATTGTTAGCAACCTCGGTTTTAAAATGTACTCGTTGGGTATTTATTACGTATTTGATGTCCTTTAATACAAATGTCTTCAGCTCGTGTTAACCACAGACCTTATATCAGAACAGCAAATAAATAAAGTAAAGAATGACTAGGTAAACATGTCTCTTCTGAAGCTAACTCATTAGCATGCTGTTTGTGTCCTCCTGGCTCTCAGATGCTCACTTAGACCTTTTGTTGTGTTCGAAAGCTGTTACCGTTCATGGTGTTCTCGGGTACGTTTTGACCCATGATTTATTTCAGTCCAAAACACAAAAAAGACTATCATCCAATATTGTTTGAACTTATTATGCATTCATAACCGTACAATCCGGTTGTAATTGTATTTTATGGCCCAAAACACATTACACCACATTTTGCACACGTGCATGTGTGTGTTCAGGTTCAAATGTTAGTGTACATATTATTTGAGAAAGGTTGAGTTCCCGTGGGGGGAGGGGGCCAGAGGGAGACCAGGTGCATGTTGCGAAAAAAATATTGTTACAGTGGATGAAGGGGGGGTTGTCTAAAGTCAAAGATGAATCTTGATTGGGACAAATTTGACCCTGAGTCACCCACAACACTTCTGCTGGGTCTCCCCAGACCCCAACACCAAATGATACACTTTTTTTTTTAGAGACCTTCAGACAAAAATGGTCAAAATCATTTTTTGTAGTGTTATCTGTTGTGGAGGATATCATGAAGCTTTGTTCCGATACAAAAAACAGGAGCGTATTCATTATATCATTTTCACTTGAAATGGGAGACCCGAACACAACATAAAGGTTAATCACACCATCACTCCACAGATGATGACCGGCTTAATCAATATCGCATCTCCATCAAATCTGCATCAATTAGACATCAGATGTGACTCTCCTCTCACAGACCTTATTTCAGGCTAACAACCAAAAATAAAACACCTTGTTTGTCAACAGGAAGTGTGTTATCAGCATCCTCCCGTTCTCCTCCAGGTAAACCTCACAGCTGATTCACACTGTGTGACATTTCAATCGGCATTTTTAATCCATGCACGTTAGCATGGCGGCTAACTGTGGATTTACTGCAGTCCTTGTCTCTGCAGCCACCGTTAGCATCTGTCTGACATTTAGCAGATCATCGAGTCCCTGCTGCTAATCCTCTCTGACACCGGGAAATAATACCTCATGAGACACAAACACAAAAACACACTCCTTTTAAAGCAGCCTCTCTAATAAATGCTGGATATGTTTAAAGGCTGTTTTTGGCAGGAGGGTAATGTCCGTAGATGAGAGGCGGAGATATTTGTATATCTGTAATTACCGGACAGTTTTGGGACAGCTGCTTTTTGCATCGGTAACTCTGGAGGAACTCTACGTGCTCGCAGTTTGCCAGAGCACGAGGAAGTGAGATGATTATGAAGAGATTTGGAGAGAAAAGTTAATATGTAGCTTCATTTCCTAAAACTATGTTTACTGTATGTGAACTTTATTTTAGAGACTTGAAACAGAATTCTGAGAAAATAGGCTAATATAGTTATAGTTGGAATTCGGACCTTCAGTGTTTCCCCACACACACACACACACACACACACCCCCCCCCCCCCCCACACACACACACCCCCCCACACACACACACACACACACACACACACACACACACACACACACACACACACACACACACACACACACACACACACACACACACACACACACACACACTCTCACAGTCAAACTCACACACACACACACACACACACACCCCTTTCAAGCTAAGCCCCTCCCCTTCAGACTGAACCCAACCATCCATTCACCACCACCAGGGTCAAGCTGAGCCCCTCCCCTTCAGACTGAACCCAACCATCCATTCACCACCACCAGGGTCAAGCTAAGCCCCTCCCCTTCAGACTGAACCCAACCATCCATTCACCACCACCAGGGTCAAGCTAAGCCCCTCCCCTTCAGACTGAACCCAACCATCCATTCACCACCACCAGGGTCTAGACCCCGGGGGGTTTCATCTGATCGGTTCTCCCCTCCCGAATGATACTCCTGCACAATGGGGCCTAATCGCCAAAACTCCATAACATTCATTGCAATAAATATGTATTTTTACATCAAAACCGTCTCTGCTGATTGAAAAATATTCAGAACATCTGTGGGATTTTTACATTTGTATTTATTTTGCCAAAACAGCATTCAGGCTGGTGTTTACTTGTTAACTCTAAACCTGTAAATGATGTTCAAAATGTTTCTCAGGAACCTTTAAGCTTCTATTTGAAAGCCTCTTTGCACATGATCAGGGGTATTGCTGTATGCATTAATATTTAAATATATAATAGGCTCACATTTAAAGGCGTTCACTGACCGGTGATCTTCGTCACGCAGAAGAACATCTTTTTAATTCCTCATTTCAATTTCTGCTCAGCCACACGGCTAATGATAACACTGTTCCACCTGAAGGTTAATTACCACAGACATGTCTCCAATTATAACCCACCTTCACACACCCAGAGATCGAGTGTGTGTGTGTGTGTGTGTGTGTGTGTGTGTGTGTGTGTGTGTGTGTGTGTGTGTGTGTGTGTGTGTGTGTGTGTGTGTGTGTGTGTGTGTGAGTGTAGGCATTACATTGTGGGGGTGGAGGTGATGATAAACAGGGCAGATGTTTATGTATGAAGCTGTACAAGTGATTCCTCCTGCAGGCATGGATACACACACACTTCTCACACACACACACACACACACACACACACACACACACACACACACACACACACACACACACACACACACACACACACACACACTACTTATTAACATGCTTGTATTCTCTGCTGCAGGCATTTCTTTCTGAAAGTGTTCTCAGATTCAATAAGTGAAAAATAATCCTCTTCACAAACAGCTCTGAAATACAGCAACACACTCAGAGAAATACTTACGTCCTGTACTGCAGTAAAGGTACTAATACACAATGTGAAGTACTTTATTAAGAGTACAAGTACTGTATCAATTTATTCATCTGTCTTTTACATTTCCAGATTGTTTATTCATTCATTAGTACTTATCCTATTTTAATTATTACATTAATTTCCAAATGTCCTTTTTTCATGTATTCCCTTATATATGTATGCATACATTTCACAGTAATACAAGAGGAATAAATACACTTAAATAGGATAATGGGAGTAAATAAAACGAGTGTAAACGAGTAAACAGCTTCTCTCTGTGGAGCAAACACTAATTAGCTGGAATGCTAAACGCAACTCTCATTAGCGCGCGTGCTAAACACATCCGTCATTAGTCAGGCTGCTAAATCAGCCTTTTATCCGACTGCAGAGTGAGGGCTGTGATGCAGCCTGTGATGCAGCCTGTGATCAGCGTACCCACACATTAGCATGCATGCTAATTAGCTGCAGTCAATACTGAGCGATGTGTTCGCATCAGGATTTAGCATCAGAGGAGCTACATGTACATCAGGTGGGAGGTGTTTCTCTTAAAGGAGAAGAGAAAACTATTACAAATAATAATAAAACAATCAAATAACTGAAAAATATATATATTTGTTTTTATTATTTTTGCGGTTTATCAATAATAAGATGAATAATAAAGAGATGAATTTCAAGTTAAATGGTTTTAATGCATTTGTATCATTACTTCTTCCACATTATTTTATTTCTTATATCTTTATTTGATTTTTATGAATTTATTAATTTCTTAAATTATTTTTATATTTCAATTTCTGTAGACTTTTTTATTACAGAGGTCATGAAATATAATACATTACTTTCCAATTAAATAATACATTTATTATTACAAGATAACTATTTAACTAGTAAGATCACTCTTTAGTGTCCCCTGGTCTCCAAATGTGTGCGTCACTCTTTAGTGTCCCCTGGTCTCCAAATGTGTGCGTCACTCTTTAGTGTCCCCTGGTCTCCAGCTGTGTGCATCACTCTTTAGTGTCCCCTGGTCTCCAGCTGTGTGCGTCACTCTTTAGTGTCCCCTGGTCTCCAGCTGTGTGCCTCACTCTTTAGTGTCCCCTGGTCTCCCAGCTGTGTGCGTCACTCTTTAGTGTCCCCTGGTCTTACTTTTGATGCACATGTTACAGCACATTGGTAGATAGGTGGATTTTCTGGAAGGTCATTTTCCTCTAAACCAACATTTAACAAATGTAGTTTTAGTCAAATCCTAATTATATATCCTTAAATTAACCGATCTTCTTTAAGTCCCAGATGAGAAGCAGCACTTTAAATATGTTCCTGCTGCATTATAATCCTGAATATGGTTATTGTCGGAGGCGTCAGAATATAAATATTCGTTATTCTTATCGTCTGCTCTGATTTAAATTCAGGAAATGTAAAAAGCATTTATCTCAGGAGAAGATTTCTATGTTTTATTCAACACCATCAACTTGTCTGTCTTTGGCCTTTTCTGTAAATCCCCACATGACCAGATTATAACGTACCTAAAAATAAATTAAAATACAGCCAGTGACATACATTTAAAGAGGCCCTGTTCTTCTTCTGTGGTGTGTTATGTGTTAGTGCATGTCAATGGTCTGCAAAGGCTAAAATAGCTGTGTATTAGTAGTGACATCACTATGTAACACTTGCTGTTTATCATGACTAGCGCTCCAACACATACGTGATAGGCTAAGAGGCGGGACATCTCTAAGCTGTTGACCAATCACAACAGAGCCGCCCAGCTAACCAACCAGAGCAGACTGGGCTCTGGTTTCAGACAGAGGGTGAAAAGAGGACAGGCAGTATGAGAACAATAAAGAGCTTTTTGAACATTATGTTTTCCCCTCTGATGAATTAGTCTATCACATGAACATAACAACCGTCTGTTTACTCTCCTCGTTATTGTCTTAATGACTTCATAATTGCATCTTGATGTAAACACTAACGAGCTGCACACAGGTCAGATATTTCCCAGAGGAAGCATTTAGAAGATAAAGTCCATTAGTCAAAGGTCTGCAAAAAAAATA
>NC_136910.1:59238998-59246498 GCF_949606895.1 Notothenia rossii
CTGACATGGACTCTTCACTGAGGACCTGACTCATCACTGAGGACCTGACTCATCACTGAGGACCTGACATGGACTCTTCACTGAGGACCTGACTCATCACTGAGGACCTGACTCATCACTGAGGACCTGACATGGACTCCTCACTGAGGACCTGACATGGACTCTTCACTGAGGACCTGACATGGACTCTTCACTGAGGACCTGACTCATCACTGAGGACCTGACTCATCACTGAGGACCTGACATGGACTCTTCACTGAGGACCTGACTCATCACTGAGGACCTGACTCATCACTGAGGACCTGACATGGACTCATCACTGAGGACCTGACATGGACTCTTCACTGAGGACCTGACTCATCACTGAGGACCTGACATGGACTCATCACTGAGGACCTGACTCATCACTGAGGACCTGACTCATCACTGAGGACCTGACTCATCACTGAGGACCTGACATGGACTCTTCACTGAGGACCTGACTCATCACTGACGACCTGACATGGACTCTTCACTGAGGACCTGACATGGACTCATCACTGAGGACCTGACATGGACTCTTCACTGAGGACCTGACTCATCACTGAGGACCTGACTCATCACTGAGGACCTGACTCATCACTGAGGACCTGACTCATCACTGAGGACCTGACATGGACTCTTCACTGAGGACCTGACATGGACTCTTCACTGAGGACCTGACTCATCACTGAGGACCTGACATGGACTCTTCACACTAACACCATCACCAAAAAAGCTTGACAGGGTCTCTTGTTCCTCCGCAGGCTGAGGACGTTCAACATGGACTCCAGGATACTCTGCAACTTCTACAGGTGCTCCATAGAGAGCATCCTGACCTACAGGTGCTCCATAGAGAGCATCCTGACCTTCAGGTGCTCCATAGAGAGCATCCTGACCTTCAGGTGCTCCATAGAGAGCATCCTGACCTTCAGGTGCTCCATAGAGAGCATCCTGACCTTCTACAGGTGCTCCATAGAGAGCATCCTGACCTACAGGTGCTCCATAGAGAGCATCCTGACCTTCAGGTGCTCCATAGAGAGCATCCTGACCTACAGGTGCTCCATAGAGAGCATCCTGACCTTCAGGTGCTCCATAGAGAGCATCCTGACCTTCAGGTGCTCCATAGAGAGTATCCTGACCTTCTACAGGTGCTCCATAGAGAGCATCCTGACCTACAGGTGCTCCATAGAGAGCATCCTGACCTTCTACAGGTGCTCCATAGAGAGCATCCTGACCTTCAGGTGCTCCATAGAGAGTATCCTGACCTTCTACAGGTGCTCCATAGAGAGCATCCTGACCTACAGGTGCTCCATAGAGAGCATCCTGACCTTCTACAGGTGCTCCATAGAGAGCATCCTGACCTTCAGGTGCTCCATAGAGAGCATCCTGACCTTCTACAGGTGCACCATAGAGAGCATCCTGACCTACAGGTGCTCCATAGAGAGCATCCTGACCTTCAGGTGCTCCATAGAGAGCATCCTGATCTTCTACAGGTGCTCCATAGAGAGCATCCTGACCTTCTACAGGTGCTCCATAGAGAGCATCCTGACCTACAGGTGCTCCATAGAGAGCATCCTGACCTACAGGTGCCCCATAGAGAGCATCCTGACCTTCTACAGGTGCTCCATAGAGAGCATCCTGACCTACAGGTGCACCATAGAGAGCATCCTGACCTTCAGGTGCTCCATAGAGAGGATCCTGACCTTCTACAGGTGCTCCATAGAGAGCATCCTGACCTACAGGTGCTCCATAGAGAGCATCCTGACCTACAGGTGCTCCATAGAGAGCATCCTGACCTACAGGTGCTCCATAGAGAGCATCCTGACCTACAGGTGCCCCATAGAGAGCATCCTGACCTTCAGGTGCTCCATAGAGAGCATCCTGACCTTCTACAGGTGCACCATAGAGAGCATCCTGACCTACAGGTGCTCCATAGAGAGCATCCTGACCTACAGGTGCTCCATAGAGAGCATCCTGACCTTCAGGTGCTCCATAGAGAGCATCCTGACCTTCTACAGGTGCCCCATAGAGAGCATCCTGACCTTCTACAGGTGCTCCATAGAGAGCATCCTGACCTTCAGGTGCTCCATAGAGAGCATCCTGACCTTCTACAGGTGCTCCATAGAGAGCATCCTGACCTTCTACAGGTGCTCCATAGAGAGCATCCTGACCTTCTACAGGTGCTCCATAGAGAGCATCCTGACCTTCAGGTGCCCCATAGAGAGCATCCTGACCTACAGGTGCTCCATAGAGAGCATCCTGACCTTCAGGTGCTCCATAGAGAGCATCCTGACCTTCTACAGGTGCTCCATAGAGAGCATCCTGACCTTCAGGTGCTCCATAGAGAGCATCCTGACCTTCTACAGGTGCTCCATAGAGAGCATCCTGACCTACAGGTGCTCCATAGAGAGCATCCTGACCTACTACAGGTGCTCCATAGAGAGCATCCTGACCTACAGGTGCTCCATAGAGAGCATCCTGACCTACTACAGGTGCTCCATAGAGAGTATCCTGACCTACAGGTGCTCCATAGAGAGCATCCTGACCTACAGGTGCCCCATAGAGAGCATCCTGACCTTCTACAGGTGCTCCATAGAGAGCATCCTGACCTACAGGTGCACCATAGAGAGCATCCTGACCTTCAGGTGCTCCATAGAGAGGATCCTGACCTTCTACAGGTGCTCCATAGAGAGCATCCTGACCTACAGGTGCTCCATAGAGAGCATCCTGACCTACAGGTGCTCCATAGAGAGCATCCTGACCTACAGGTGCTCCATAGAGAGCATCCTGACCTACAGGTGCACCATAGAGAGCATCCTGACCTACAGGTGCCCCATAGAGAGCATCCTGACCTTCAGGTGCTCCATAGAGAGCATCCTGACCTTCTACAGGTGCACCATAGAGAGCATCCTGACCTACAGGTGCTCCATAGAGAGCATCCTGACCTACAGGTGCTCCATAGAGAGCATCCTGACCTTCAGGTGCTCCATAGAGAGCATCCTGACCTTCTACAGGTGCCCCATAGAGAGCATCCTGACCTTCTACAGGTGCTCCATAGAGAGCATCCTGACCTTCAGGTGCTCCATAGAGAGCATCCTGACCTTCTACAGGTGCTCCATAGAGAGCATCCTGACCTTCTACAGGTGCTCCATAGAGAGCATCCTGACCTTCTACAGGTGCTCCATAGAGAGCATCCTGACCTTCAGGTGCCCCATAGAGAGCATCCTGACCTACAGGTGCTCCATAGAGAGCATCCTGACCTTCAGGTGCTCCATAGAGAGCATCCTGACCTTCAGGTGCTCCATAGAGAGCATCCTGACCTTCTACAGGTGCTCCATAGAGAGCATCCTGACCTTCAGGTGCTCCATAGAGAGCATCCTGACCTTCTACAGGTGCTCCATAGAGAGCATCCTGACCTACAGGTGCTCCATAGAGAGCATCCTGACCTACTACAGGTGCTCCATAGAGAGTATCCTGACCTACAGGTGCTCCATAGAGAGCCTCCTGACCTACAGCTGCTCCATAGAGAGTATCCTGACCTTCTACAGGTCAGAAGACTGTTAAACAACTGAACATTGAAACAACGTCCATAACATTAATCTGGCTGCTACTTAGAAATTATTTATCTATTTACCTAATATATCCTATTTCAATAACTGGCATATAGAATCTTATTTTACTACTTTACTATTTACCTGCACTATATTGTTCTGCTTATCTGTATTTTGTGTTGCTCTGTTGGAAAAGCCTGTGACCTAAGATTTTCATCGGCAGAACTAAACTGTAGCTCTGTTCGTTTGACTAAATAAAGAACCTTGAACCTTGAACCTATTACTTCCAGAACACGTCTCATTGTTTCTGACAGCAACGTTTCTGAAAGGCCCGTGGGTGGAAAGCCAGATAGCTGATCAAGACGTTAGCTGGTTAGCATGTTAGCTGGTTTAGCACGTTAGCTGGTTAGCTGGTTTAGCACGTTAGTTGGTTAGCTGGTTAGCTGGTTTAGCACGTTAGCTGGTTAGCTGGTTAGCTGGTTTAGCACGTTAGCTGGTTAGCTGGTTTAGCACGTTAGTTGGTTAGCTAAAATATTAAATAAAATAGAATATATGTAGCACTTTATCTGGTTAGCACGATAGCTGGTTAGCAAGTTAGATGGTTGGCTAGTTTAGCACGTTAGCTGGTTAGCTAAACTTCTAAACAAAAAGAGACAAAAAAATATAAAATAAAATAAAATGTATGTAACACGCCAGCTTACCCTCTGTGAGCCCCATGTGGATGCTCCAGTAGTTCTGAAGGCACTGCAGCTCCTTCTTCATGCCCCTCTTGCAACGACAGTCGTACAGCGTGGAGTCCCTCAGGACCTCCAGCGCCCCGCGGCACTCTTTGGACGCCAGCATGGTACTGCGCTCTCGGCCCCCCCCCGACAGGCACTGGCGCATGATGCGGAACTGAGAGCTGCACTGGGGCTTCTGGTTGCACAGCTCCGAGGCACGCACACAGTCCAGAGGCTCCGCCCACCCGGGGGGGGCGGGGTCACACACACACACACCTGCAACAACAAAGAGATACAGTAAACACACAAACACACACACCTGCAACAACACAGAGATACAGTACACACACGCACACGCACACACACACACACACACACACACACACACACACACACACACACACACACACACACGACCCAAAATAGATGTAAAATGACCAATATCAGACGAAAATGACCCCAAGAATGAAACAGTCCAGAGGCACTGAGGGGGGGGGGGGGGGTCACACACACACACACACACACACACACACACACACACACACACACACACACACACACACAGACACACACACACACACACACACACACACACACACACACACACACACACACACACACACACATCTGCAACAACACAAGAGAGTAGAATTGTCAAATGTATGTAAAAATTATAAATATATATATTATAATTAAAGATATGAAATACAACAAATATAATAAAATATAAAAACAAGATATACATATAAAAAAAATACAAGAAAATATGTACAATAAAATATATAAATATGTATAGAAAGTGACAAAAAAACTAAAAATATTAAATAAAATAAAATATTAGTAGAGATAAAGAAAAACTTATAAAGAACCAACGTAAAGTCAGAGAGCGCTGTAATAGATGCGACTACATTAACTATAAATACAGCTATGTACATGAAGGACGTCTGTTAGAGAGAAACCTCTCTGGGACCCCTAACCCTCTTTATCTCCACCAGAGAAACACCACGGCTTTAACTCTCAGACAAAACCAACTGAATGCACACATCCGGTCTCTCAGAGGACAACATATACAAACCACTTTGTTTTTAAACTAAGTCTAATCAATCCTTTATCAGCCAAAAGGAAAGTCTGGTTGATTTCAATGTGCAGTGGTTAACATACTTGGGTCTATTGTGACTTTTTAAGGACAAAATCCCACTTTGAGACATGCATAAAGTAACCATGGAACACACATGAACTACAAGAAGAAAGAAAAACATTACAAAGTGACAGAAAAATGACCAACAATAGATAATATGACCAGGAATGTGACATCACAGCCAAATAGAGATCTGAAATAAACGTCAAAAAACAAACATTAAAAGACCAAAAAGAGACAAACAATGAAAACAAATGTGTGTGAAATGGCCCAAAGGAGACGTGGAATTAACAAAAGAGACATTAATGGCCAAAAAGACATAAAAGGACCAGAAATATATGCAAAATGACCAATAACAGAACAACGTGACCAAAAGGATATGTTAATGACCAAAATGTGAGACACAGGTGAAAGGGACAACTGATAGAAGAAATGAGTTATAGATCAGAGAGAAGCTTTTAGAATAATTGGAAGTTTCTCAAAGCTAATCATGAAGCAAATGATTATTATTATTATTATTATTATTATATTTCTATTTAATACTCAACAAATAGAGGATTTTAATCTTCCTGTTATACATTTGATGAGTTTCTATGTATGACCTGAAGTCTCAGAGTGAAGTAAACCTCTTAGTTCGGCTCGCCTCTGGTTTCAGGACCAGGGACAGCACCACAGCCTCAACAGAGAATACAACACTTTACAGGAGTCGAGAGTACTTTCACTCAAGTACTCTAGTTTTTATTAAAGGTCCCCTATCATCCTCCTCTTCATCAATATATCACAGGTCTCAGATATATCCAGAGCCTGTCTCTGATTGGCTGAAACACCAAACAGATCATCGCAGCATTACCCATAATCCCCTCTGTTTCACCCCTGTTTCCAAAGTGCTGATTCTCTGTCTGTTACTTTAGATGAAAATAAGGAGCCCCTCCCCACGCCCCTCTGAGAGACATTTGGTTACAAAGAACTCAATGGAGCTCTAGGAGGAGATTCAGGTGACAAGGGGGGGGGGGGGGGGGGTTACCTTGGTTGCTGATTGGCTAATGGTTACACAAGACAAAAAATCGTTATGACATCATAAAGTGGCCAAAATCTGATCAGCTCATTTTCAGACAGGTTTTTATAGAAATGGATCAAAAAGAGAGAGAATCTTTGTTCCTGAAACTTTCAGAGTCTCTTTCCACAGAGGGGACACATGTTGATGTAGAAGAGACATGGAGAAGAGGGGACACATGTTGATGTAGAAGAGACATGGAGAAGAGGGGACACATGTTGATGTAGAAGAGACATGAAGAAGAGGGGACACATGTTGATGTAGAAGAGACATGAAGAAGAGGGGACACATGTTGATGTAGAAGAGACATGGAGAAGAGGGGACACATGTTGATGTAGGAGAGACATGAAGAAGAGGGGACACATGTTGATGTAGAAGAGACATGAAGAAGAGGGGACACATGTTGATGTAGAAGAGACATGGAGAAGAGGGGACACATGTTGATGTAGAAGAGACATGGAGAAGAGGGGACACATGTTGATGTAGGAGAGACATGAAGAAGAGGGGACACATGTTGATGTAGAGAGACATGAAGAAGAGGGGACACATGTTGATGTAGAAGAGACATGGAGAAGAGGGGACACATGTTGATGTAGAAGAGACATGGAGAAGAGGGGACACATGTTGATGTAGGAGAGACATGAAGAAGAGGGGACACATGGTGATGTAGAAGAGACATGAAGAAGAGGGGACACATGTTGATGTAGAAGAGACATGGAGAAGAGGGGACACATGTTGATGTAGAAGAGACATGGAGAAGAGGGGACACATGTTGATGTAGAAGAGACATGGAGAAGAGGGGACACATGATGATGTAGAAGAGACATGAAGAAGAGGGGACACATGTTGATGTAGGAGAGACATGAAGAAGAGGGGACACATGTTGATGTAGAAGAGACATGAAGAAGAGGGGACACATGTTGATGTAGAAGAGACATGAAGAAGAGGAGACACATGTTGATGTAGAAGAGACATGAAGAAGAGGGGACACATGTTGATGTAAAAGAGACATGGAGA
>NC_136910.1:59251498-59346498 GCF_949606895.1 Notothenia rossii
GTTTAGAGTAGATATTATAGTTTATATAGAGTATTAGAGTAGATATTGTAGTTTTATATAGAGTATTAGAGTGGATTTGTTAGTTTATTACAGTAGATGTATTGGAGTATTGCAGTACATATCAGAGCATTATATTGAATATATCAGAGTAGATGTATTACAGTAGATGTATTGGAGTATTGCAGTACATATTAGAGTATTATATTGAATATATCAGAGTAGATGTATTACAATAGACGTATTGGAGTATTTCAGTACATACTAGAGCATTATATTGAATATATCAGAGTAGATGTATTACAGTAGATGTATTGGAGTATTGCAGTACATATTAGAGCATTATATTGAATATATCAGAGTAGATGTATTACAGTAGATGTATTGGAGTATTGCAGTACATATCAGAGTATTTGTTAGCATAGCTGCATGAGGCTCAGCAGGTGTTTCAATGGATCTCAGGTGACGCCATCATTGCGTGAAGCGTCTGCGTTTCCAACAGATAGTCTCAGCCTGCAGGGAGGATTAAAGAAATGAACTGACTTCCTGTAACACAAACATCTCTCCTGTCACAACATATGAGAGTCATCACAGGAAGTGATCCGTCACACGACCAAAACACGTGAGAGAGAGAGAGAGAGAGAGAGAGAGAGAGAGAGAGAGAGAGAGAGAGAGAGAGAGAGAGACAGAGAGAGAGACTGTTATATTTACCATTATACATCTACTCTGATATATCCGGTATACTGCTCTAATATATACAGTGTAAAAAAACGGGAGAAAACTATAAAATAAAATACGGAGATAACATGTAAAAAAATAGTAACTTAGCACAAGTAGCCTCTATTGCTGTCATTTTACATGAAATATGTTTCTTTTAATATATATTATTTGTTAGAATAGTCACACACCTCTAGAAAACAGAATAATTATCTTTAAAAAATGATAAAGAAAAACTAAAATAAGGAAAACTACTTTTATTGTTCCAAAGAAGTACCGTATATCTAAGACCAGTTACAAGTAAAACACAAAGAAAATAACGTAATTTTACTTTGCAAAAGCCTTAGTTTACATTAACTATCACATTTTTTGCCAAAACATCTGTAATTTCACAAGAAGTTTTTTATAATTCCATGAAATCTGTTTCTTTTAACATTTATTAATGTTCGAAAAGAGTCATACACCTTTGTAAATGATGAAAAAAAGCTCAACCTGTGTTTTTCACAACAGATGACTGACTATATCTTCACTTCTATAAGGGGTCAATTAATCAAAACAATTCTCAAAGCAAGGTTACATCTGTGAGTTGGATGTAGAAGTGTCAGAATCAATATAGATGTTTTTATTTTAAAGTAAATTCAGATGGAACATAGTAAAAACATGTAAATTCCAATCTCCGCCTAAAGAAACCCATTACTAGCAGTGAAAACCAGCCTTGGATGATGGGTTAGGAGACTCAAAGCTTTAGGAATCCAAACTATAACATAAAATAAGTACTCTGTATCAAGATTGATGCAAAACAAGTGAAACTTGATCTTTTTAGAGCGGTTTAGAAAAATAAAGTTTCAGGCGGACTCACCTCTGGGTCATTTGGGAGCCATCCGTTCCATTTGACCTTTTTCACTGTGAAAATCATTTGATTAATTTGAACATCCTTCAGCATATTCCAACATCTCTGCAGCAGGCTGTTCCCTGGAAGTCTTCTGTGTGTGTGGCTTTGTCCTGCTGGGGTCACTCCTCATCTTGAACAGCTCCTTGTGGAGAAGGAAGCTGTTCACCACTTCAATGTCTATGAAATGGAAAACAAAAGTCTTGTACCGTTTCATTGTTTTGTCGAGAAGGCTGTAGTACCCGATCAAAGCGTCAGTCACATCCACGCAGGCCATGCTTCGGTTGTAGTCCAACACAGCGTCAGGAACGGGAACAGTCTTAGTCTGCCACACACCTGCCTGTTTCACTTTCCTCCAGACAGTCTGTCCACTGAAGGCCTCGTGCACTGTGGAGCACATGGTCACTTCACGGCTGTCCATCCACTTTATGAGCAGGAGTTTTCCTTCCCTTCTCTCCACCGCAGATCTCCCCTTTCAGCCTTTTTTGGTAGGCCATTCAACTCCGTCTGTGGGAAACCAAATCGATTTATTCGAATGGTCCCACAAAAGCCAATGTTTTTGACAAATCCCCAAATAGGGCAGGGCTAGTGTAGAAGTTGTCCACAAAGAGTGTGTAGCCCGCACCGAGCAGAGGGAGGGGCAGGAGGTCGGTCACGGAGGTGTAGCTGAGTCCCTGGCCTGAGAGGAACGTACTCTTCCCTGTGTACACAGAGAAGTTCCATGTGTATGCCGTGAAGGAATCCGCCAGCACAAACAGTTTGTATCCCCTCGCTTATCCTTCATGTATTGCTTCATGCTGATGCGGGCCTTTGAGGCGGCCATCCTTTCATCTATTGAAATGTTCTGATAGGGCTGGAAATGGGCTTTGCAGCAGCGATGTCGGTGTACAGGGGCTTTATCTTGAAAAGTCTGGCGTACTCAGCGGTGTTCCTTTTGCGATCGTTTTCCTCATCTTCTTCAGGCTCGCTCAGGTGCAGTGACCACATGATGGCTCCGAAGCGGTCCCGGGACATCGTATCACTTGGGAATTTGAAGTTATATGGCCATTTCTTCCTCCAGTAGTCCGATCGGTTGTGAACGGTGACCAGGCCTGAGAAAATGATGATGGACAGGAAAATATAGAAATCCCTCACAGTCAGCATTTTCCAAACATGCTTCTTTCCGGCCTGCAGTCTTTTCAGGGCGTTGGCGTTCGTGTTGGTAATGATTATATGAACCACGGAAGAGGGGAGACCATGCTACAGTGGGGTCGAGCGTTGGGCCTGGGACCCTGGCTGGCGTGAAACTCAGTGGCTCTGTTGTTTGGTCTTTCTCCTCTCTGTTGTGCCACCCGAGTTCTTCTTCTGTGGTTCTGGAAGAGGAAGAACCTCGGCCACGCTTCCTGAGATTTACAGATGTATCTGCCGCAGCTGGTAGAAAGCAGACGATGGTAGCTTTGGAAGTGAGTGCTTTTTGGATGCAGGCTGATTGGCCAATACTGGTGCGGATCTCTTTCTAGTGAAAGATGAGGTAGAAGTTGAGGAATGTGAGGGTGAGGCAGGTGGGGGCTGGGTGAAAGTAGACAATGGTGGGGGTCCAGAAGCCATTTCATCCTCATCTCCATCACTATGAAAACAAATGTGGAAAAACAAAGAGATTAGATGAATTCCTGTAATTCCTGTAATTCCTTGGCAGTAAACATGTCACTTTGAGCACGTGAATGAATACATTTAGTGACTGTATAGACGAACACTGGCCTATACCTTTAGTAAATGTAACAGACAAGAAACACTATTTGGTCTTTTTGTAAATAATCCCTCTAATTCCTGCCAAACATGCCATTTTGAGCGTGTGAATTTATATATCATTTCATTTAGCAGATGCTTTTATTTACTATATGAATAATCGTACACCAAATAAATAAGTCATAGATCAAAACAGAGAGATTACATACCTTTCCCGTGGTGGAATTTCGTCATCAGTCACAACGGTCCGGGCTCCGTTCTGGCTGCAGGAGATCCTCGTCGTCTGACTCAGAGTCAAAAGGTAACGTCGCTGTCATTAGTCACAATTTCCATCTCCTGTAAAGTAGTAAGCATCTCTTTCCTGTGAGCCATTATTTGAAGAAAGTCAAAGTACAGAAAAAGTCCTAAACGCAAATCTTGTAATCTGCTCTGTTATCTGCTGTCCGCTCTGTGCTCCGTCTGCTCTGGGTCCGGCTGCAATTCCTGCTTCCTTACGTAGTAAACACTGCGTAGAGTCCGCTGCGTAATGTGCTTCCGCTGGCTGTCATACTTTATCATTTACGCAGGACCATATCTCTGGAACCCGTTGGTCGATTTGTGTGATTTACTGTGACGATCTGTCTGTGTTGTGTTTTGTCTTTTTCTGTCTTTGGTTTCCTGTTTTATTTTGAAAAGTGTCCACCCCCTGTCTTGCCTGCTGCTTTCTGTCTGTTTTCCCTCCTTCCTGATTACCAAATTGTGTTCACCTGGTGCCCCTGTGTTTTCTCCTCCCTCCTCACCTGTCTCTTGTTTCTTTGATTAGTCCTGTGTGCATTTAGGTTCTGTGTGTGGGTTCCAGCACATGTGGGTATTAGAGGGAATGAAGTAGTGGATCAACTGGCAAAATGTGGTTTGAAAGCAAACCAGATTGATATTATGGTACCCATCAGTAGAGCAGAAGTCAAATCTTTTACAAAAGTGGTTATCAAGCAACAATGGCAAAAACTATGGGACAGTAACACCAAAGGAAGACATCTATATCAGATACAAAGGGAAGTAGGAACAGGAAGCACATGGGGGAGTAGTAGAAGAGAAGAGAGCAGAGCATCAACAGCGGGATAACATTGGGACACTCTGGACTAAACTCATCACTGCATCTGATTGGAAAACATCCAAATGGCAATTTTGATGGTTGCCAACAACCAGAGACAATACATCATGTATTTTTTAGCTGCCCGGATTATAACAGACAAAGATTCATTCTGAAAACTGCACTGGAACAACTCAACATCAAGGACATGGATTTCAAGGCAATATTTGAAAGTAAATCAAGAAATGAAGCAAACAAGCTGATCTTCAAATTCCTCAAAAGCACTGGTCTGAGGACAAGGATTTAGTATGAACATTTAATAACTAAACAGTAGGTGGCGATATATGCTCCAAGTGGAAGCGATTCGCCATTAAAGAACAGAAGAAGAAGAAGAAGAAGTCTTTGTGAGTTCCTTGTTGTTGGACTGTGTTCATGGAAGAGTTCTGTCTTTGACATTTTGGCCTTGAAATAAAGGTATTTTTCTTTGAAATCTGCATTTGGGTCCTGCCTGCTTCACTGTACCCTGACAGAAGGAACTCACCAAGGGTGGTGCCAGCAGATCCTTTCGAGCTGGAATTACTCTTTACTTTTCTTTGGCGAGCTGCTCTGATAAGTGGAGGGGAGCGTATGGAGTTCAGCAGCAAGAGGCTGCTCTGATAGGTGGAGGGGAGCGTCTGGAGTTCAGCAGCAAGAGGCTGCTCTGATAAGTGGAGGGGAGCGTCTGGAGTTCAGCAGCAAGAGGCTGCTCTGGCTGAGGCGCGCCAGATGGCTATGGAGAGACAAGGTGGAACGTTTTGCCTGCAACATCAGGATGTGTTTTGGGCGTTGTTGGGTAACACATTAAAGATGTTCTTTATAAAACGTTCCCTCAATGTTATATGATAACAATTGAAGAACATTCTCCAAGAAACATTCTGAAAATGTTTTCAGGATGTTATTCTTTTTTTTATAAAACGTTCCTGTATGGCAAATATTAACACGGTCATGGTCAACATCAGATTTATTTCTAGAGCGCTTTAAAAAACAAACTTGTTGCATTTGTTTGAAAAGGATGTTTTAAAAAAGATCTGATGTCACCATATTTTCCTTTTGAAAAAAACAAACAAGCATGTAATTCATGATAAGCTGTAAGCAGATATCGCATGTTTGTGGTGGCATGTGTGAGGTCCCAGCTAGAAGTGTTTGCTACCATTCGTTGTTCTAAGAATGTTTTCAGCGGGACGTTTTATTTTGGTTCCCAGAATTTTCTTCTGAAAGGTAGGATAACGTTCTTTAAAAACATTCTTGAAATGCTTGGTGATAACCTTCTTAAGATGTTTTTGATAACATTATTAGAACATTATGCCCTACTGTTCTTAAAACATTTTAAGCGGGGCATTTTATTTTGGTTCCCAGAATGTTTTTCTGAAAGGTAGGATAACGTTCTTTAAAAACATTCTTGAAATGCTTGGTGATAACCTTCTTAAGATGTTTTTTTAACCTTCTTAAGATGTGGTTGATCACATTGTTGGAACTTTATGCCCTACTATTCTTAAAACGTTTTCAGCGGGACGTTTTATTTTGGTTCCCAGAATGTTCTTCTGAAAGGTAGGATAACGTTCTTTAAAAACATTCTTACCATTTTTGGTGATAACTTTCTTAAGATGTATGAGCGCATACATCTTAATAATAAGTGCCGTTCCAATTCTCCAAATGAAAGGAAAGGAGGTTTCAAACTTCCTTTATAACCTCCTTTAGCTTAGGAACCACTGGACCTCCCTCACCGAAAGGAGAGGAGAAAATGCTTCCCCACAATGCATTGCAGCCGCAGCATTTGACGTCACACAACAGTCGGCCGTTCACGGAAACAACCGATTATGACGGAGAAATGATATCATGAAAGTTACGGTGCTTATTAAGCATTTTAAAACGTATGTGGTAGGTTGCCAAAGTGCTTTGTTCTGAACGTTCATCAGTATTATAATCAAAAAGAGAAATATGAACGTTAGTTTTTACTGAAATGATCAAATAAAGTCAACATTTCACTGAGCTGTGTGGGGTTAGTTCAACTTTTAAAAGATGTGTGAATGATATACACAGTGATAGATGTTAAGGACTAACGTTTATAATAAATACATCCCAGCAAGCGGGGAACGTTCTCACAACTTTGGCTAACGTTACCTATTGGTTCTAACAAGGTTTTAAAGAAACGTTTTAATCTGATGTTCAAATAACCGTTTTAGGATGTTTATTATTTCAAATAATGTTCCTATAAGGTTTAAGGTTAACTAAGACATAACGTTTTAACTGCAACATTCAGAGGATGTTTTGAGGATGTTATTGAGGCCTTTCATTTGATACGTTAACAAAGGTTGAACGTTTTGCCTGCAACATTCTGAGGGCGTGTTTTGGACGTTGTTGGGTAACACATTAAAGATGTTCTTTTATAAAACGTTCCCTCAATGTTACATGATAACAAATAAAGAACATTCTCCAAGCAACATTCTGAAAATGTTTTCAGGATGTTATTGAGGCCTGAGACGACAGAAAGTGTTTTATAAAATGTTCCTTTTAATGTGATAAGTCAACAAAGGTGGAACGTTTTGCCTCCAACATTCTAAAGATGTGTTTTGGACATTGTTGGGTATCACATTAAAGATGTTCTTTTATAAAACGTTCCCTCAATGTTACATGATAACCAAAGAAGAACATTTTGGAAGGAACATTTGGATAATGTTTTCAGGAGGTTATTATTTTTTTATAAAATGTTCCTGTGATGCGAAATATTAACAGGGTCATGGTCAACGTCAGATTTATTTGTAGTACGCTTTAAAAAACAAAGTTTTTGCATTTGTTTGAAAAGGATGTTTAAAATAAATCTGATGTCACCATATTTTCCTTTTTAGAAAAAAACGAGCATGTAATTCATGATATTGCATGTTTGCGTAGGCATGTCTGAGTTCCCAGCTAGACATTGTTGGTTCTTAAAACATTTTGAGAATGTTACCATTCATTGTTCTAGGAATGGTTTCATCGAGAAGTTTTATTTTGGTTCCTAGAATGTACTTCTGAAAGGTAGGATAACGTTCTCTAAAAACATTCTTAAAATGTTTGGTGATAACATTGTTCGAACATTATACCCCAAGTGTTTTTGTTGTTTATGCACATCTCTCTATTGTCATATGGATCGAATAACACTTAGAAAACCAAAGACAGACATATAGAAGAACGGACCGACTATCACTGCCCGTCCCTGAAACCCCTGTTAGTGTTTGTATGTGTTTGTTTCTACTGTGTGTCTCTCTCTCTGCCTGCTGGTCTGCTCTACACGGCTGGGAGCAATCTCCAATCAACCACACCTGCAACCTGCTCGTCAGCCACACCATGAAAGCCTGCAGCCTGCACTCATTCCCTGCACGATTGTTGCTGTGAACGGTTTGTTGCGTGCCGCTCTAGCTTTTTACCAGCATATTCTTTAACAACTTTTCCTGCTTTTGCCTCACACTGATTTTTGTGTCTCTCCCAGGAAGAATCCAAGGCCTTCCACACTCCCAAGACCAGCCAGGCCTCTCTACCCACCCTGGAACAACTGTTTCCCACTGCCGCCATAACCAACCTCCACTCCCAGCTCCCCTTTTCTAATAAACAAATGTTACTTTCACCAGCTGATTCCGTGTTAATAGTCAAATTCCAATAGTTAAGTAAACTATCATCATCATCCTAATGACCACAGTGATCAGTCCACTTACCCAGGAATTTTGAGTTGAACAATTACAGGAATATTATATCTTTATGTTCAAATAATGTAAAATATTTTAGTAAATGGTTACCATAGAACATTTGCATAATCATAATGTTATCCTTCTCTAAAATAATAACATTCTAGCAACATAAAAAATCTAACTTGCAGCTGAAAATGTTTTAAGAATAGGAGGGCATAATGTTCTAACAATGTTATCAAAAACATTTTAAGAATGTTTTTAGAGAACGTTATCCTACCTTTCAGAAGAACATTCTGGGAACCAAAATAAAAGCCTCTGCTGAAAACCTTCCTAGAACAATGACTGTAAAATTCTCAGAATCTTTTTAGAACCAAACATGTCTAGCTGGGTTTGGATTAACTTCAGCAGCGTTGTTATTATCTTAATGTCATTGAAGACCTCTTTTGACCAGACTACGACACAGGTAAGCCATGTTAGCGTTTTTAGCTACCTAGCGCCACATGTCTTGACGTCTGTTTTTGTTTATAAAGTCGCGAGTTTGTATCATTGAGTGATAATGTCTGTACCCATTGATTCTGTGTCATCTCACGGTCAGATTGATGGGTTGGATGTGCAGAATGGATAAATAATAAGGTTTTATGAGTGAGTTTCCGTGCAGTAAATCTGTTAGCATTTTTCGCTCATTGCTAATTCAGAGGCTCAGCGTTAGCATTGTGGGTTTTTTAAAAATAAATAAATAAAAATGATCAGTTAGATGATTTCCTTCCCGTTACATGGATATAAAACATTCATAGTTTATTAAATGAACATTCCCTCAGACACTGTTTCCTGCAAGACGTTGAGGGAGGGCCCCGGCACCAGGGTCTCTCGGGCTTAACAGGTTAATAGTTTCATAAATGTTAAGAAGCCCTGAGACAAAGTCTCGAAAAAAAACTGTGGGAGGGGGTCCACTGGGGGGACCGCCGTGCTTAAGAGGTTAAATACAGAAGATTACTGTTGTTATTTTAAAAAATACCTTAAATTCAAGATTCAAGGCTTTATTGCCATTTGTACATTAGCTTCAGTGTAGACATGTCAACGGAAAACTGAAGTCACAGACTCCTCCAACAGTGCAACATATAGACCTGTAGAAGGTCAGGATCCTCTCTATGTTGCACCTGTAGAAGGTCAGGATGCTCTCTATGGAGCACCTGTAGAAGGTCAGGATGCTCTCTATGGAGCACCTGTTGAAGGTCAGGATGCTCTCTATGGAGCACCTGAAGGTCAGGATGCTCTCTATGGAGCACCTGAAAAAGGTCAGGATGCTCTCTATGGAGCACCTGAAAAAGGTCAGGATGCTCTCTATGGAGCACCTGTAGGTCAGGATGCTCTCTATGGAGCACCTGAAGGTCAGGATGCTCTCTATGGAGCACCTGAAAAAGGTCAGGATGCTCTCTATGGAGCACCTGTAGGTCAGGATGCTCTCTATGGAGCACCTGTTGAAGGTCAGGATGCTCTCTATGGAGCACCTGAAGGTCAGGATGCTCTCTATGGAGCACCTGAAAAAGGTCAGGATGCTCTCTATGGAGCACCTGAAAAAGGTCAGGATGCTCTCTATGGAGCACCTGTAGGTCAGGATGCTCTCTATGGAGCACCTGAAAAAGGTCAGGATGCTCTCTATGGAGCACCTGTAGAAGGTCAGGATGCTCTCTATGGAGCACCTGAAAAAGGTCAGGATGCTCTCTATGGAGCACCTGAAAAAGGTCAGGATGCTCTCTATGGAGCACCTGTAGAAGGTCAGGATGCTCTCTATGGAGCACCTGTAGAAGGTCAGGATGCTCTCTATGGAGCACCTGAAGGTCAGGATGCTCTCTATGGAGCACCTGAAAAAGGTCAGGATGCTCTCTATGGAGCACCTGTAGGTCAGGATGCTCTCTATGGAGCACCTGTAGGTCAGGATGCTCTCTATGGAGCACCTGAAGGTCAGGATGCTCTCTATGGAGCACCTGAAGGTCAGGATGCTCTCTATGGAGCACCTGTAGGTCAGGATGCTCTCTATGGAGCACCTGTAGGTCAGGATGCTCTCTATGGAGCACCTGTAGGTCAGGATGCTCTCTATGGAGCACCTGAAGAAGGTCAGGATGCTCTCTATGGAGCACCTGTTGAAGGTCAGGATGCTCTCTATGGAGCACCTGTAGAAGGTCAGGATCCTCTCTATGGAGCACCTGTAGAAGATCACGCCAGGAAAGGTGCTTGAATCCTGGGTAAACATTGTTTAACTAGTCTGATACTTCCAGGGTGCATCACAGCACTTGACGAGCCAGGATCAGTGTTTATACGTAAAAATAAGTGCATTGTATATTTCTCTGTATTGGACAGTAGTGTACAATACAGAGACATACCATACAAATGAAAGTGCATCAATTGGACATGAATGAATAAAGCACTAAAGGCAGGAAAAGTGTTTAAAATGTGCGGAATAGTGCATCAAAGGACGGACTAAAGACTAAAGACCTCCAGCATGTGTCCCTAAGATGGGCATTTAGGTTATATCCATCCTCCAGCAAAGATACCGGAAAAAGCACCTCTCTTTGGCGGCAGCATCCATATTCGTCCTTCTTCATGGCACCACCACCTCTTCTGTGGAGGATGTTCTCATGCCCCTGGTAACCTTAATGCTACCCGCCCCTCAGCATCCCATTTTGGCCTTCTTATTGGCACCACCACCCCTTCTGGGCTGAAGGTTCACACATTTTAACTTTTTTCACCCTCCTCTGCCTTGCACCTCCTCCACCAACACTTGAGCACTCCTCACAGGGTTCAGCACCAAGGAGAGTGCCTCCCCGTTGCAGATGGGTAGTAGCACTTTAGCTGCCCCTGGGAACCTTAATCCTGCCCGCCCCTCAGCATCCAACTTTGGCCTTCTTATTGGCACCACCACCCCTTCTGTGGAGAGCCGACTGGGGACCCCCGGGACTGGGCAGTGCCCCAGGTAGAAGGAACCGGGTCAAACGGCCCAAAATTGAAGGAAAAAGAAAATAAATAGATCCGGGCCAAAAGGGTGAAAATGAAAATAAGTATCCAAAAATAGTGCCACATAATGCGGGTAGAGTCCCCTTTCAACTCCCCTTACATTCCTTCAGAGGCACATTTGTCAGTCAACTTTTGTGAGAACCAGGCTGGGGGGGTCTTGAGGCACAAAATAAGGCCGACCCAAAGTGCATGGTGAGTGGACACTTCACCTCCATGTTTGCATACAGCCATTTTTATTCTGAGTGCACCCAAAAACTGGGTTTCTTATTTCGTGCAAACTGTAGTCCAAAATGTATGGATGAATATTTTTGACGGAGAGGGGGAAATTAAGCCCCGGACACGTTTCCCCTTCTCCGTTGCAACTTACAACGGAGAAGGGGACATTTTTTAAAACTTCATTTTTGATTATTTTAAGATATAATTAACCATTTTCTTCACTTTTCTCTTCTTTCCACGGGTGGATGCGCCTGGCAGGCCACCTATGAGCACCCACATTTGGCCTGGAACCTCCAGGATTTATGGGCTAAGCTCCATAAACTGACAAAATCCCCGAGAAATGTCAATTTCCTTGCCCAAAAATATATAATATAAATACATTTAAATAGGAAAAGGTACAATTGTGCTCTGAATTAACCGGAATTGGATTTATATAGCCTCATGATAGTGATTAAAAATCATTTTCATGGGAAAAAGTGTTAAAATGCCAGATTAAAGCATATAAAGGACCCCAGTGAGCTCCAGAGTATGTGCATTGTTTTAGGGAACCATATTAACTTGCTAAACCCCGAGCCTGTTTTTCAGGTTCAAAAATGACATGCCCAAAAGAAATGACTATAACTTAATTCTAAAAGGGTTATATGAATAATGTATTTTATTAAAGCAAGGTTACATCTGTGAGTTGGATATAGAAGTGTCAGAATCAATATAGATGTATCTGTGTCCGAGTAAATTCAGATGGAACATAGTAAAAAAAGGTAAATTCTTACCTCCACCTAAAATAAAACCATTACTTATAGTGAAAACCATCGGCATCTGTCAGGAACTGAATTTCAAAATAAAAATAACTGGAAACAAACGTAGGCCTATAAGGGACATTTTGAGCATCATTGCGATACACAGCCACTGAACTGATTACCACAAGCTTTGGTTTAAGCTCGCTGATTGGATGTTTTAGCCGCAATGCACGTTGGGATATGGTGTTAATGCGATATGAAATCCGAAAAACATTTCAGAGTTTAGGATGGCCGAAGACACTACACTACCCATAATGAAATGGAACGAAACCACGCCAGACTATCCAAAACTGGAATCGAACGCCCCCCCAGAACTACACATTGTTGAGATCTTCATATTAGGATGAATACTTAACATGAAAGTTAGTTATAATCAAATAGAGTCAATTATATTCTTGTATAACCCACAATGAAAATGCTTAATATTTTATGATTTTCTATATTTACAGTATAAAACAAAACACAAGTGGTTTGTTAAATTGAGTGTGAGGCCTATTATGATGTATGGGTGTCACTGATAAGAGAAGAGAGACAGTTTCTTCCCTCTCCCCTCACAGCAGTACACAGGGAGGGGGGCTCCTGACTTAACACATCGAGGCCCCAAAAAGGTGGTTATGTCATAGCCGACAATAATATTCTGCAAGTCCTGCAGAGTAGGGGTCATGAACTTTTTACAAAAACATGGGAAGGTGTGTCTTATGACATAGCCATAGAATATGTCTGGTCATGTCCAGTCCTGTACATCAGAGGCCACGCCCAGTTTCCACAAATATGGGTATGGAGGAGGGGTCTTTAGGTTTTTATATCCTGTTTTTTTAGCACAAAGACACTGGCGGAGAGGGAGCAAACTAGAGAGAGAGGGGGGGGAGTTCCCCTGGTATACTCTCTCCCGGTAAGCTCTCTCCCTGGAGAGCTGGGTTTTTGGTAAATATCTCCTGAATTACTGGGTTGAATGAGTGGAATTAATTGATATGCGTTTGTGAGTATTAGAACCCGCCACCTGTGAGGATCTTCCTCCGAATTCATGCGGAACATAGGAATGTGTTTGTAAATGTTAGTACCCGCCACCTGTGTCGGAACATAGGTGTGGAATTCATGCGAATTGATTTTTTTATTAACACCAGTCTTTTATGAGGTAAGACCTCTAATTTCTATAAAAATCACAACTGAATTGGGCAGTTGAAGCTACAATTGAATTTAGTAAATGTAAAACGGTGAATTAAAGTTTCATATTAGAACATGATCACAGCATGATAGGTTTAGTATGATTATAATGTTGTAAAGAGAGAAGGTAAACACCCTGTATAAGTTTGGACCTATTTTTATTCAAATAAACTGATCCCACCTTTTGGATTGGGACAACTTAAAAGACATCTGCGCTCTCCTCTCCTGCTTCAAAGGTAAGATAGCACCCTGCCACACTCACACTCAGGTAGGGCCACACCTCATTACTGATACCAAAATCCTTCTGGATCGCTTAAACAGATTTAGAGAGTTGTCTGAATTGAAACAGCAGTTAATTGAACCTGGTTCTCCAGGAGTTAATAGAGGTGAGATCTTGCTGACGTTTGGTGGATCTGAGCCAAGCAGTAAACTTACGTAGACTCAATAACTTTGTAGAAGTGCATCATTCCTTGATTTATTGTAAAATGAATCTGAACTTTTTGATCTGTTATGATGATAAACTGAAGCCGTTTCTAAATTAATCCAATTTAGTGAGTTTTAAATAGTCATACTTAGTTTATCAGGAAATGATGAAGAGGAACAAATGAAATGATTTGAAAATGATATCTCTGTAGGAGCTGACGCTGTTGGCGGTTCTAGTGTTAACATACATTTAAATTAAGTATGTGTAATGGCAAATGCCATTATACTGTATGATTTTCTTACCTGGAGTTCTGCCTTTTTGAACAGACTTTCTGAGTCCTAGCTATACTATCTGCAGTTCTGGGGTTAATATGAATCTAATATGATTGTCATCGGTCTAAATTAGATTTCAAATGATTAGCTGTGTATGTAATGAAGATCATAGTGTGGGTTGAATCCATTTTCATAACCACTGTCTTTTAACTGATTTAAATGCAGAAACTGGGCTTATTCATCAGAGTGTCGTATGACTTGACTTGACTTGCTTGACTCTCATCACAGTGACTTGGGACTTGCTCATGACTTGCACATGTAGGACTTACTCCCACCTCTGGAAATCTAAGATGTTGTTTAATTGCTGATATATTTATGATCCACGTCAATTATTCAGTTTCGGTGGCATTTCTACCAGTTTGTCCAAAGGTCTTCTCATCAGGGCTCTATAAATAAAGAACTAAGGCAGATATGTAATATGTAATGCAGCCGAACCGTGTATTACAATGCCGTTATGTGATGACTTTCAAAGAGAATAGCAAGCACACTCGGAGTAAAGTATTATTTTCTTTTTTTTTAAAACGTATTTCAGATTTCATATCGCATAAACACCATATCCCTACGTGCATTGCGGCTAAACAATCCAATCAGCAAGCTTAAACCATAGCTGAGGATCTTGGGTAATCAGTTCAGTGGCTGTGTATCGCAATGCTGCTCGAAATGTCCCTTATAGGCCTACGTCTGTTTCCGGTTATTTTTATTTTGAAATTCAGTTCCTGACGGACGACGCCCAAAAAGCCTGAGATTATGGAATCAAACAAATAAATAAAAAAAAGGATAATTGTGTTTTATTGGTGAGTAAATAACAGTGTGTTATTTAGAAAAGAATAACAAATTAGAATGAAAAAAAGATACAGATTTCAGTATTCTGAGGCTCTGAGGCACCATTTATTTTCCTCACAGACGAGCAAAAAACGTCAGACAGTATACGATTTAAAATAAAAACAAACATCGTGGCTTGATGTTGAGTAAGAGCGAGTTTTTATGAACCCCACAGCTTCCGGTCTTCCATACATTGCTTTTTAAATCGTTCTGTATGACACGAAGAAAAGGGGAAAATGGTGTTGGTGAACACGAATCAATAGATTACATGTTGTGACTATAAAACGAAATGCCGTGAGACTGGGTTGGGTCCTGCGGTGTTGTTGCTGCTGCGTCATGTGCGTAAAGTAGCTGGAGCTGGCATCATTTATATTACGCAGGATCCTATCTCTGGAACCCATTGGTCGATTTGGGTAATTGACACCTTTTTGAAATTTTAGAGCCAATAGAATCGAGGGACAGTTCGTAAATCCGGCTAAACATTTACGCCAAGGAGAGAGAGGTTTGCGTAAACAGCATGTGCTACAGCATTAGCCCCGGACTACTAAACTTTATACATACTTTGCTGCCATGAATGTAATGATGGATTATCAGGAACAATTCTAAAGTGACTAAGAGACATTGGATTAACCTTGAGCAGTGTTTTTATTCCCTTGAACACGACTTTTGATCACAAAACAGCAACGGTAAGACATCATTATTGTTATGGTTTTGAAAACTGTTGTTTTTTTCTTGCCATATTGTGGCTGCTAGCTTGAGTCCTTGTCGTGCAGTGATGAGATTTGTATTGATGAAATCTGTGGAGTCTCAGCTTTCAGAGGATGTATTGTTTGTGCAGAAAATATGAAGTTTTAAAGATCGTTTTTGCTAGTTATCACGGGAAGTAGCATTAGCCGTTTTCGCTAAGGGCTCATTTGGATGCTTCTTTTGAGACTTGTGTTTTCTTTCTGTAAAAATGGCTCGTATCAGCAGGTAGCTGAGTCTTTTCCCGTTAATTGAGTGTAACACATTCATAGGTTTGTATATATTAATAAGCCCCCAGACGCTGTCTCCGGCAGTGCCGTGTTTTTCCGCCCGGGGGAGGGGGGAATGGGGTTCAACAGGTTAATGATAAAATAATGCATTTAAATGCAACAATAATGATTTAAAATCATTTTAGGGGAACAAGTGTGTAGAGAACCTCACTTTCCGAGGCAGAAATAGTGATTAATTTCCCTCTGAGGGATTAATAAAGTATATCTTCTTCTTGTTCTTCTACTCAGAAATCAAAAGTGAATGGTCACATGAAGTAAAAGTCCAAATGTGTTAAAATGTAGTTTTTTACTATAATAGGATACTTGTGTCGTTTCAGTTTATCAATGTAAAGTAGTGGTTCAATTAAGCAAACTGTCAAATGTATTTGACAGTGATATAGGCTATAGCCATTTTTTTTGTAAAATTACAGAAAATGCAGCAAATTTTGCCAACGGAAAATCATTTATTTTTACGGTTGGTTTTGTTAAAGTCGCATTTAAAAACTGCTAAAAAACAGATAAATAACGTATTCCATTTCCACAGTTTGTTCTTGTTAAAATACATGACACATTTCAACAAAACTTTTATTCTTGTAATTGTAATATGATTTCCTGTAATTATGAAATACAATAAAAAACTGTTACATTTTTTGGGGGGAAAACTGTAAAAAAAACCTTTGTATTTACAGAGTGGGTTGATCCTGAGTGACACTGCTGAACAGATATAGATTTTCTCAGGCATTTCTAGAGGCAACTAATATCATAAATGTGAATTAAGATCATTTGTATTGACTTGTAAATGTAACATTGTGATGTGAAGATGTATCTAACCACTAAGTCTTCACTTAAAAGAAACGGGGGGAAGGCTCAATAGCTCTGAAGCATATTGCTAAAGACTCACTGAGGGGGGGCAGAAAGCTGAGTAACATTGAGTATACACAAAATGCAAGATCGAAAAATAAGAGACAAAAAGGCGTTGTTAAATTAGTCAAATAATGATGAAGTCCAAGAATGAAGCACATCTTGTGTTGGACACTTATCTTCCCACCAAACAAGTGGTTGAAGGCGGTCTGGTATCTGCTGTGAAGGACGTGTCTGGTGTCATGCTCACATCACATGCAGCAGCTGGATTCTTCCCACACTGGTGGCAGATGTGCTTTGCCACATGTTCTCATGCTGCTGTGGTGTTAGCCTCACATCTATGAGTTGTTACATCATATTGTAAACTTGATTAACACTTAAAATGTAATATTATGTCCAGTGTTACTTTGAAACTCTGAAGATAGGCACTAACTGACTGAGTGTGGCTACTCTCTTTTCTCTCATACATGCTGAGCAGTCTGCAGCAGATTATTCCATTGACTCTTTTTTACCTGCAAATACAAAATAAAGGAAAAACATTAATTTATTAACACAATCCACACAAATTTAAAAAACTAATCATTGTATTTAACTACATTTAACTTGTGCTGTAGTATTTATATTTGAATGTTCTTTTTATCTGAAGTTGTAATAGGTTTATTCGTAGGTCACTTATTTTCATTTTACATCTCCAGATAGATTTTCTATAAATCTTTACTCTCATCTGGGAAGAGAAATCACACGTGTGAGGTTTCATTGTTCAAGAACATTCTGTGACTTCAGATAGACACAAAAACAAGCTTTCATGAACATGTGCATCAGGAAAGATATGTTTGTGATGTTTGAAAAGATTGAATCAGAAATCCTCCTTGATATTGAACCACATGTCTATAGATACCTGTATCCTAGGAGGTATCGGACACTAGCTCAAAGTTGAAGGAGAGTTTTTTTGTGCTTGCGGTTGTAATTCAATTTTGCCAAATAAAAAAAACAAAAAGGCAGAAAATCTGTCTTTTGTTGACAGAAAAGTTTGGCTTTGGCTTTAATATAATGTGCGCTCATTGCAGACACCTTTCCTGCCAACATCACTGATGTTCTAGATGGTATTACTCTGGGCAGTTTGATTCACCAGCTGCAAAGTCCTCCTGTCCTGGACACTACACATCCATGTTTCCACTCATAGCGTGTTCTATTGCTCTTCTGTAATAGTTGAACATGTGTCTGCCTTTCATCATGTGCTTCCAGACAGATTCCTCTCCCTGCAGGAAGTCACATGGTATGATGTGTTCATAGAGAGTGACTCAACAACCCTCTCCTCGGACTTAACACATAATACAATGTTCATGTGCTGAAGTCCTCTCATCAGATACTGGATAAAGGGACCAATAGGCCTAACATTCTAAGTCTGTCATGTTGTAACATGCTGATTGGGTAGCAGGTTGGGTAGCAGGTTGTGTAGCTGATTGTGTAGCAGGTTGTGTAGCAGGTTGGGTAGCAGGTTGTGTAGCTGATTGTGTAGCAGGTTGTGTAGCAGGTTGGGTAGCAGGTTGTGTAGCAGGTTGTGTAGCTGATTGTGTAGCAGGTTGGGTAGCAGGTTGTGTAGCAGGTTGTGTAGCAGGTTGTGTAGCAGGTTGTGTAGCAGGTTGTGTAGCAGGTTGGGTAGCAGGTTGGGTAGCAGGTTGTGTAGCAGGTTGTGTAGCAGGTTGTGTAGCTGATTGTGTAGCAGGTTGGGTAGCAGGTTGTGTAGCAGGTTGTGTAGCTGATTGTGTAGCAGGTTGGGTAGCAGGTTGGGTAGCAGGTTGTGTAGCAGGTTGTGTAGCAGGTTGTGTAGCAGGTTGTGTAGCAGGTTGGGTAGCAGGTTGTGTAGCAGGTTGTGTAGCAGGTTGTGTAGCAGGTTGTGTAGCAGGTTGGGTAGAAGGTTGTGTAGCAGGTTGTGTAGCAGGTTGGGTAGCAGGTTGTGTAGCAGGTTGTGTAGCAGGTTGTGTAGCAGGTTGGGTAGCAGGTTGTGTAGCAGGTTGGGTAGCAGGTTGAGTAGCAGGTTGGGTAGCAGGTTGTGTAGCTGGTTGGGTAGCAGGTTGTGTAGCAGGTTGTGTAGCAGGTTGGGTAGCAGGTTGTGTAGCAGGTTGTGTAGCAGGTTGTGTAGCAGGTTGTGTAGCAGGTTGGGTAGCAGGTTGTGTAGCAGGTTGTGTAGCAGGTTGAGTAGCAGGTTGGGTAGCAGGTTTTGTAGCAGGTTGTGTAGCAGGTTGTGTAGCAGGTTGTGTAGCAGGTTGTGTAGCAGGTTGTGTAGCAGGTTGGGTAGCAGGTTGAGTAGCAGGTTGGGTAGCAGGTTGTGTAGCTGATTGTGTAGCAGGTTGTGTAGCAGGTTGTGTAGCTGATTGGGTAGCAGGTTGTGTAGCAGGTTGTGTAGCTGATTGGGTAGCAGGTTGTGTAGCAGGTTGTGTAGCAGGTTGAGTAGCAGGTTGGGTAGCAGGTTGTGTAGCAGGTTGTGTAGCAGGTTGTGTAGCAGGTTGAGTAGCAGGTTGGGTAGCAGGTTGGGTAGCAGGTTGTGTAGCAGGTTGTGTAGCAGGTTGTGTAGCAGGTTGTGTAGCAGGTTGTGTATAAGGTTGTGTAGCAGGTTGGGTAGCAGGTTGTGTAGCAGGTTGTGTAGCAGGTTGTGTAGCAGGTTGTGTAGCAGGTTGTGTATAAGGTTGTGTAGCAGGTTGTGTAGCAGGTTGTGTATAAGGTTGTGTAGCAGGTTGTGTAGCAGGTTGTGTAGCAGGTTGTGTAGCAGGTTGTGTAGCAGGTTGGGTAGCAGGTTGTGTAGCAGGTGGTGTAGCAGGTTGTGTAGCAGGTTGTGTAGCAGGTTGGGTAGCAGGTTGAGTAGCAGGTTGGGTAGCAGGTTGTGTAGCAGGTTGGGTAGCAGGTGGTGTAGCAGGTTGTGTAGCAGGTTGTGTAGCAGGTTGTGTAGCAGGTTGTGTAGCAGGTTGGGTAGCATGTTGTGTAGCAGGTTGTGTAGCAGGTTGGGTAGCATGTTGGGTAGCAGGTTGTGTAGCAGGTTGGGTAGCAGGTTGGGTAGCAGGTTGTGTAGCAGGTTGGGTAGCAGGTGGTGTAGCAGGTTGTGTAGCAGGTTGTGTAGCAGGTTGGGTAGCAGGTTGGGTAGCAGGTTGTGTAGCAGGTTGGGTAGCAGGTGGTGTAGCAGGTTGTGTAGCAGGTTGTGTAGCAGGTTGTGTAGCAGGTTGTGTAGCAGGTTGTGTAGCAGGTTGGGTAGCAGGTTGAGTAGCAGGTTGGGTAGCAGGTTGTGTAGCTGATTGTGTAGCAGGTTGTGTAGCAGGTTGTGTAGCTGATTGGGTAGCAGGTTGTGTAGCAGGTTGTGTAGCTGATTGGGTAGCAGGTTGTGTAGCAGGTTGTGTAGCAGGTTGAGTAGCAGGTTGGGTAGCAGGTTGTGTAGCAGGTTGTGTAGCAGGTTGTGTAGCAGGTTGAGTAGCAGGTTGGGTAGCAGGTTGGGTAGCAGGTTGTGTAGCAGGTTGTGTAGCAGGTTGTGTAGCAGGTTGTGTAGCAGGTTGTGTATAAGGTTGTGTAGCAGGTTGGGTAGCAGGTTGTGTAGCAGGTTGTGTAGCAGGTTGTGTAGCAGGTTGTGTAGCAGGTTGTGTATAAGGTTGTGTAGCAGGTTGTGTAGCAGGTTGTGTATAAGGTTGTGTAGCAGGTTGTGTAGCAGGTTGTGTAGCAGGTTGTGTAGCAGGTTGTGTAGCAGGTTGGGTAGCAGGTTGTGTAGCAGGTGGTGTAGCAGGTTGTGTAGCAGGTTGTGTAGCAGGTTGGGTAGCAGGTTGAGTAGCAGGTTGGGTAGCAGGTTGTGTAGCAGGTTGGGTAGCAGGTGGTGTAGCAGGTTGTGTAGCAGGTTGTGTAGCAGGTTGGGTAGCAGGTTGGGTAGCAGGTTGTGTAGCAGGTTGGGTAGCAGGTTGGGTAGCAGGTTGTGTAGCAGGTTGGGTAGCAGGTTGTGTAGCAGGTTGTGTAGCAGGTTGTGTAGCAGGTTGTGTAGCAGGTTGGGTAGCAGGTTGTGTAGCAGGTGGTGTAGCAGGTTGTGTAGCAGGTTGTGTAGCAGGTTGGGTAGCAGGTTGAGTAGCAGGTTGGGTAGCAGGTTGTGTAGCAGGTTGGGTAGCAGGTGGTGTAGCAGGTTGTGTAGCAGGTTGTGTAGCAGGTTGGGTAGCAGGTTGGGTAGCAGGTTGTGTAGCAGGTTGGGTAGCAGGTTGGGTAGCAGGTTGTGTAGCAGGTTGTGTAGCAGGTTGTGTAGCAGGTTGTGTAGCAGGTTGTGTAGCAGGTTGGGTAGCAGGTTGAGTAGCAGGTTGGGTAGCAGGTTGTGTAGCAGGTTGGGTAGCAGGTTGTGTAGCAGGTTGTGTAGCAGGTTGTGTAGCAGGTTGTGTAGCAGGTTGGGTAGCAGGTTGTGTAGCAGGTGGTGTAGCAGGTTGTGTAGCAGGTTGTGTAGCAGGTTGGGTAGCAGGTTGAGTAGCAGGTTGGGTAGCAGGTTGTGTAGCAGGTTGGGTAGCAGGTTGAGTAGCAGGTTGGGTAGCAGGTTGTGTAGCAGGTTGGGTAGCAGGTTGTGTAGCAGGTTGTGTAGCAGGTTGTGTAGCAGGTTGTGTAGCAGGTTGAGTAGCAGGTTGGGTAGCAGGTTGGGTAGCAGGTTGTGTAGCAGGTTGTGTAGCAGGTTGAGTAGCAGGTTGTGTAGCAGGTTGGGTAGCAGGTGGTGTAGCAGGTTGGGTAGCAGGTTGTGTAGCAGGTGGTGTAGCAGGTTGTGTAGCAGGTTGTGTAGCAGGTTGTGTAGCAGGTTGAGTAGCAGGTTGTGTAGCAGGTTGAGTAGCAGGTTGGGTAGCAGGTGGTGTAGCAGGTTGTGTAGCAGGTTGAGTAGCAGGTTGTGTAGCAGGTTGAGTAGCAGGTTGGGTAGCAGGTTGTGTAGCAGGTTGGGTAGCAGGTTGTGTAGCAGGTTGTGTAGCAGGTTGTGTAGCAGGTTGTGTAGCAGGTTGAGTAGCAGGTTGAGTAGCAGGTTGTGTAGCAGGTTGAGTAGCAGGTTGGGTAGCAGGTTGTGTAGCAGGTTGTGTAGCAGGTTGTGTAGCAGGTTGTGTAGCAGGTTGAGTAGCAGGTTGGGTAGCAGGTTGTGTAGCAGGTTGGGTAGCAGGTTGTGTAGCAGGTTGTGTAGCAGGTTGTGTAGCAGGTTGTGTAGCAGGTTGTGTAGCAGGTTGAGTAGCAGGTTGGGTAGCAGGTTGGGTAGCAGGTTGGGTAGCAGGTTGTGTAGCAGGTTGTGTAGCAGGTTGTGTAGCAGGTTGTGTAGCAGGTTGAGTAGCAGGTTGGGTAGCAGGTTGGGTAGCAGGTTGTGTAGCAGGTTGTGTAGCAGGTTGTGTAGCAGGTTGTGTAGCAGGTTGTGTAGCAGGTTGTGTAGCAGGTTGTGTAGCAGGTTGTGTATAAGGTTGTGTAGCAGGTTGGGTAGCAGGTTGTGTAGCAGGTTGTGTAGCAGGTTGGGTAGCAGGTTGTGTAGCAGGTTGTGTAGCAGGTTGGGTAGCAGGTTGTGTAGCAGGTTGTGTAGCAGGTTGTGTAGCAGGTTGGGTAGCAGGTTGTGTAGCAGGTTGTGTAGCAGGTTGTGTAGCAGGTGGTGTAGCAGGTGGTGTAGCAGGTTGGGTAGCAGGTTGGGTAGCAGGTTGTGTAGCAGGTTGTGTAGCAGGTTGGGTAGCAGGTTGGGTAGCAGGTTGTGTAGCAGGTTGTGTAGCAGGTGGTGTAGCAGGTTGGGTAGCAGGTTGGGTAGCAGGTTGTGTAGCAGGTGGTGTAGCAGGTTGGGTAGCAGGTGGTGTAGCAGGTTGGGTAGCAGGTTGGGTAGCAGGTTGTGTAGCAGGTTGTGTAGCAGGTTGGGTAGCAGGTTGTGTAGCAGGTTGTGTAGCAGGTTGGGTAGCAGGTTGAGTAGCAGGTTGGGTAGCAGGTTGTGTAGCAGGTTGTGTAGCAGGTTGTGTAGCAGGTTGTGTAGCAGGTTGGGTAGCAGGTTGTGTAGCAGGTTGGGTAGCAGGTTGTGTAGCAGGTTGTGTAGCAGGTTGTGTAGCAGGTTGTGTAGCAGGTGGTGTAGCAGGTTGGGTAGCAGGTTGGGTAGCAGGTTGTGTAGCAGGTTGTGTAGCAGGTTGTGTAGCAGGTTGTGTAGCAGGTTGGGTAGCAGGTTGTGTAGCAGGTTGTGTAGCAGGTTGTGTAGCAGGTTGGGTAGCAGGTTGTGTAGCAGGTTGGGTAGCAGGTTGTGTAGCAGGTTGGGTAGCAGGTTGTGTAGCAGGTTGTGTAGCAGGTTGTGTAGCAGGTTGTGTAGCAGGTTGTGTAGCAGGTTGTGTAGCAGGTTGTGTGTAGCAGGTTGTGTAGCAGGTTGTGTAGCAGGTTGTGTAGCAGGTTGTGTAGCAGGTTGTGTAGCAGGTTGTGTAGCAGGTTGTGTAGCAGGTTGTGTAGCAGGTTGTGTAGCAGGTTGTGTAGCAGGTTGGGTAGCAGGTTGGGTAGCAGGTTGTGTAGCAGGTTGTGTAGCAGGTTGTGTAGCAGGTGGTGTAGCAGGTTGTGTAGCAGGTTGGGTAGAAGGTTGGGTAGCAGGTTGTGTAGCAGGTTGGGTAGCAGGTTGGGTAGCAGGTTGGGTAGCAGGTTGGGTAGCAGGTTGTGTAGCAGGTTGTGTAGCAGGTTGGGTAGCAGGTTGGGTAGCAGGTTGGGTAGCAGGTTGGGTAGCAGGTTGTGTAGCAGGTTGGGTAGCAGGTTGGGTAGCAGGTTGTGTAGCAGGTTGTGTAGCAGGTTGGGTAGCAGGTTGTGTAGCAGGTTGTGTAGCAGGTTGTGTAGCAGGTTGGGTAGCAGGTTGTGTAGCAGGTTGGGTAGCAGGTTGGGTAGCAGGTTGTGTAGCAGGTTGTGTAGCAGGTTGGGTAGCAGGTTGGGTAGCAGGTTGTGTAGCAGGTCGTGTAGCAGGTTGGGTAGCAGGTTGTGTAGCAGGTTGTGTAGCAGGTGCTGTGGCCGTTCAGAGGTGGGAGGGTGGGATGAAGCTGATAAGAGGTTTGCTGGCCTTTAAAAACGTAAGGAAAAGCACACAGTGTGCAGACAGACCAGCATCAGGACTACAGGTAATACTGCACTGTTCATAATAATGATAATAATAATAATAATATTAAAATGTTCCTGTTACTTTGCTTAGAACAGCGTTTGTGCTTTAACTTTTCATTTCTTCAAAGTAATCTGAGCCATTTGTTCTTTTTCTAGCAGCAGTATTCCCTTTTTATCAAACATTGTTTTTGGGTCTCAACAACCGGCATGTCTGCTCAATGTGTTGCTCATGTTTCTAACTGTTTTGCGATCGCGTGTTGCACATGTCAGGAAAAGCTAAAGCTTGAATTGCAGTGCAAACATCTGGATGCCAGCTACACATAGTGAGCTGATAGTGAGCTGTTTTAAAGATACTGTAAAAGAAACAAGACATTAAATAGTTTTTAGGAAAAATTACATGTTTTTTCTTTACTATTATTTAATTACATCTCCTTTTCCCAACTAAACCCGTTACGGTTTTTCAGTAGCTAGATTTTAATTCTAGTTTTACGAATTCTAGCCAAGCAGATGTGGCTCACCCCGTTGGCAGATTGTTTTGCTTGATGCAGGAACATCTGACTTGATTCAAGAATATATTTAGCTTGTTTTTGGAAAGGCTGTTTTTGCAGTGTGGTGGGAGCTTTCCACACCATATGTGTGTTTTGAAGGTTAAGAGATAAAAAGTAAATGGAAGCCCAGTTCAAACAAACACCACTATACTTCCGTCTTGTTGACTGTAACACCTTCTCTTGTAGCATATCAAGGACTCTACTAAAGTCCCTCTTTGTCCCATGCAACCTGATGTATGTGATGACCACTTCCATTCTTACAGGGATAATAAAGACATGTGTCCTGATATTGAAGATCAAGCCGGGGACCAGTGATATTTTTCTAACGTGTTCATCTTCCACAGCTTCTGCAGCCATGGCCTCCTTTTCTCCACTCCTGCTCTTGGTCCTGTGCACTCTGACAGTGGCTGAAGCCCAGCTCAAGCTGTTTAACATGCGTGCCAGCAAACTTCATGCAAACATTCTGGGAACTCCGGATGCCTATGTCGAGGTGTTTTGTGGATCTGCCAATCTGGGTGAAACATCAGTTCGCTACAACGAACCAAACCCCTGGTGGAAGGAAGAGTTCACCTACTTTGACTCCCAAGAGAATGATATGATAAGGCTTGAGGTTTATGATCAGGACATCGGGTTCGATGACCTGCTTGGAGTCTGCCGGCAGAAAATTAAGCTGGGAACCCATGAGAATAAGTGCTTTCTTAAAAAAGGTGGCACGTTTCATTACACCTACTCCCTCCAATAATTCAGTCAGTAAAACTTCAAAGATGTATCCGACCATAAGTCTTTACATGCAGCCTTTGATTCTCTCAGCCTGGCTCTGAGAAACAAACAAATACATTTGCAAAATATGTTGTTCTGGTTTCTGCCATAAAGCATCTTTGGCCTATTTTTCCCTGTTTCAAAAGTGATTAACGAAAAATAAAGAGTGCTGACACAACTCAAACGTGTTTCTTGTCATTTATCAATATATTACGAGTATATAAATGAATGATTCCATATTTTCCATGTCTTACCTTCAAAACATATTCTTAGATAGAAATACCAAATGTTTTGTTATTTAGACTCAATTAACACTTATAGTTTCACATCTTGTTACATAAGAATAGATCATATTTGTTAAGTGTTATTATGGGAGAATTACTATTCTTGTGGTACTGCTGCCTTATTAGGCCCATATTGAGCAGAGCTATTAAGACCCAAACTCATGGACAACAACTTCCTGACTTGCAACAGATAAGCACTAATTATTTATAGAGAATAAGGTCATGTAGAATAAGGCATTAATAAGTGTTTAATAATGAGTAATAAAGAGCCACTATACTGCTAATATGCATGTTAATGAACAACTAGTTGATGGTGAATTTGTGTACTTTAATATAAAGAGTTACCAAAAGTTCTTTAGCCTTCCCAAACCTGAGCCTCACGCGCCGCCTATGTGTTTAGCGTGGTTCTACAATCAGAGAGTTACAAGGGTCTGTAAATGCAAGGAAAACAATTGGCCACAGCAAATCATTGATATGAAAGTTATATATGTTTACACGTATAAATCATTGGATTTATAAAAGGTATATGTGGTCAAATGACGAGCCGTTTGGGAGCCGAAAGAGCCGGCTCTTCTTCTTGAGCCGAGCCAAATGATCCGGCTCACTAAAAAGAGCCAGAATTCCCATCAGTACCGAACACATATGGGGCGAAGCCTGCGAGCTAGTTCAGTCAACTCGAGCACCAATCATACATTAACAGGTGACGCACCTCGTCCCTCTGACAACCAACCAAACACATTCTCCAGCTTCCTCCCCAGCTTCCACCTGTAGACTCGGGGGATAGTTTTCTAATCATCACTCAATGTTCTTTGTAAATCTGTGGAGTGATGAGGCTAGAGCCTAGAAGCCAAACTCAAACTAAATGCTGCTTCTAATAAAGATATTCAGAAACACGTGAGTTGTCTGACTGAAATATAATATTTCCCATGAAAATATTATTTATCCTGACTCTGTGAATCTGTCTATACAAGTGTTGCTAGGAATTAGTAAGGACATTATTATGTACAGAAAAAATGGTGGCGCGCAATACAGTTTTATTTGTATGTGAACAAAAATCACTTTTCAAAATAAAGGCCCATTGAATTTAAAAACAACAAATAATTATTTTAAAAATATGATTTTAACTATTATTTCGAAATGTTATTTTTTTATTTTCAATCTCAGATAACTTGAGTTTTTGTAATAACATAATATAGCAAATATTTGAAAAACCACATCGCTTTGGTATTTATGACCAAAGTGACGTGGTCTTTCAAATACTTGCTATTGATGATTGATTTATGACCCCCCATACAACCTTAGTCCCGCCCCTAAATCCCTTTGATGTGACAGGTGTCAGTGCACCTGTTGTAGTGACCCTAATAAAACATTGTCTTTACTCTTTTATGCCTTGATTGTTTAGCTGGTTATTGTTTGATTGCCCCCTCATAAAGTATTGTTCCTAATTAGGGGGGTAATAAGACTGTATTGACCCTTTGTCTGTGCACCTGTTGTAGTGTCCTATTGTAGTCAATGGTGATGCATGACTTGTTTTGGTCACCTGTTGTTGTTGTTGTTGTTGTTGTTGTTCTAATGCCGTCTATAAGGTAATGTTCCTTAATAGAGGAGTAATCATACGTATTGACCCTTTGTGTTAATAGATGCTTATAATATGACATGTAAGGATGTCTTATGAAGTTGTGTAGGTACAATGTAAAAACAAAAATGGAAATCTTCTGGCGAACTTCTTGAATGCAAAATGACTGCTATCACTTAAATAAAACTATGAATAAATATGTGAACAGGCAGTTTCCTTTGCATCCTGGAGCATGCTTTGGAGTCTGGTATCCTTGAAAAAGAAGACTCTAGAAGTCAGCAAACACTCCGTAGAGACCTGAACCCTGAAGCCACTTCAGCATGGAGACTCCTCTCTCTCTGATGTGGCCTCTGGAGAGACTTTATGATGTGGCCTGGGATGTTTCCAGACCGTAGCAGAAGCTGCTGTATCTCTTACATCCAGCAGTCAGTACTCTAATGTGAACAACATGTCGGTCGTTAACTAAATCCAGTGGTAATCTAAAGAGGCTCAGAAACGATGCAGGACTGTGGTACAATAATCTAAAACTGTAATAGATAAACAGTTCAAATAGTCAGCTAAAGATTAGCTAAAATTAATGGATATTCTTTGTTGTACCTTTAAAATACAACAAATGCTGTTAATACTTACTCAGCAGTGGGAATGTTAGCATCGGGACGAGCACCCAAGTTTCAGTCACACAGTCAACATTTCTCTGAATGTTCTAGTATATACAGTATATATATTGTATATAGCCTTATAAACTGTAACAGCTCACCTGAGACGGAGACGGACAGCAGACGGCTCTCAGAGGAGAAGTTATGAGAAAAAACAAAGAGGTGATAAACACAGCTGTAGCTTCCCTGGTGGGCGGGCTCTGCAGAAGGAAACAGGAAGTGGGCAGAGTGATTGACAGCTGGCAGTGAGTAGTAGTTGTTTGCTGAGTTGATGGAGCTGAAGTTGAGCTGGAAGGAGCCTCCTGGGTACTGAGGCTGCATGGAGCAACTGATGGTGAAGGTGGAGCCTCTGAACACCTGGAACCCCTGCTGCTGGGCCCCGGAGACCCCGTACATGGAGGAGGACACAGAGATGTTGGGCTGAAGCAGCAGATCTGACAACAGAGAGAGGGAGAGGGAGAGGGAGAGGGAGAGGGAGAGGGAGAGAGAGAGAGAGAGAGGGAGAGAGAGAGAGGGAGAGAGAGAGAGGGAGAGAGAGAGAGAGAGAGAGAGAGAGGTCAGTTGGTGCTGAGGCTAGCTGCCCCCTCTCAGAGCCACTCTGACCAGTCTCTCAACAACACTGCTCTCCAAACACCAATCACAGTCAAACGCATTATAACACAATGTAAAGACAACTATTTACAACATTGGGAAGAAGAAAGTAAAAGCCAAAGTAGATTAGAATGTTACCTGGCTCTAAACAGAGAGTATGAGCTGGCAGAGTATCTCTCTACTGTCAGAGATAGAAAGCAGAGACAGATCCTAACCAAGTACAGGCTCAGTGACCACAAACTGGAAACAAGAAGACACAAAAGATCCTGGCAACCAAAATAAAACAGAATATGTGGACAGGTGAGACTGAGACAGAGATGCACTTCCTCCTAAAGTGCCAAACATTCAACGAAGTAAGGAGCATTTATTGGAACAAGCTGAACTCTGTAATCCCAGGTTTCAAGGAGGTTAATCATTTAAATGTCCTCCATTATCCTCTTTATCATCAATATATCACAGGTCTCAGATACAGAATCTGTCTCTGAAGTGTTCGGCTGAAACACTGTTATATTTACCATTATACATCTACTCTGATATATCCAATATACTGATCGAATATCCACACTGTAAAAAAATGAAAATTGTAAAAAAAACGGAAAAAAACTGTGAAATAAAATACGGAGATAACATGTACAAAAACAGTAACTTACCTTACCAAAGTAGCCTCTATTACTGTCATTTTACATAAAATATTTTCTTTAAACATATATTAATTGTTAGAATAGAGTCATACACCTTTTTAAATGATAAAAAAAGCTTAAAACAGAAGATTACTGTTATTTAAAAGATGCCGCAGATTCAAGGCTTTATTGTCATTTGTACATTAGCTTCAGTGAAGACATGTCAACGAAAAGGCTGCTCCAACAGGGCAACATATAGACCTGGAGAAGGTCAGGATGCTCTCTATGGAGCACCTGAAGGTCAGGATGCTCTCTATGGAGCACCTGAAGGTCAGGATGCTCTCTATGGAGCACCTGAAGGTCAGGATGCTCTCTATGGAGCACCTGTAGAAGGTCAGGATGCTCTCTATGGAGCACCTGTAGGTCAGGATGCTCTCTATGGAGCACCTGGAGAAGGTCAGGATTCTCTCTATGGAGCACCTGAAGGTCAGGATGCTCTCTATGGAGCACCTGAAGGTCAGGATGCTCTCTATGGAGCACCTGTAGAAGGTCAGGATGCTCTCTATGGAGCACCTGTAGGTCAGGATGCTCTCTATGGAGCACCTGTAGAAGGTCAGGATGCTCTCTATGGAGCACCTGTAGGTCAGGATGCTCTCTATGGAGCACCTGCAGCCAGTCAGGATGCTCTCTATGGAGCACCTGTAGGTCAGGATGCTCTCTATGGAGCACCTGTAGCCAGTCAGGATGCTCTCTATGGAGCACCTGAAGGTCAGGATGCTCTCTATGGAGCACCTGTAGGTCAGGATGCTCTCTATGGAGCACCTGCAGCCAGTCAGGATGCTCTCTATGGAGCACCTGAAGGTCAGGATGCTCTCTATGGAGCATCTGAAGGTCAGGATGCTCTCTATGGAGCACCTGTAGGTCAGGATGCTCTCTATGGAGGACCTGAAGGTCAGGATGCTCTCTATGGAGCACCTGTAGAAGGTCAGGATGCTCTCTATGGAGCACCTGTAGAAGGTCAGGATGCTCTCTATGGAGCACCTGTAGAAGGTCAGGATGCTCTCTATTGAGCACCTGAAGGTCAGGATGCTCTCTATGGAGCACCTGTAGAAGGTCAGGATGCTCTCTATGGTGCACCTGTAGAAGGTCAGGATGCTCTCTATGGAGCACCTGAAGGTCAGGATGCTCTCTATGGTGCACCTGTAGAAGGTCAGGATGCTCTCTATGGTGCACCTGTAGAAGGTCAGGATGCTCTCTATGGAGCACCTGTAGAAGGTCAGGATACTCTCTATGGAGCACCTGTAGGTCAGGATGCTCTCTATGGAGCACCTGTAGAAGGTCAGGATGCTCTCTATGGAGCACCTGTAGGTCAGGATGCTCTCTATGGAGCACCTGTAGAAGGTCAGGATGCTCTCTATGGAGCACCTGAAGGTCAGGATGCTCTCTATGGAGCACCTGTAGAAGGTCAGGATGCTCTCTATGGAGCACCTGAAGGTCAGGATGCTCTCTATGGAGCACCTGTAGGTCAGGACCCTCTCTATGGAGCACCTGTAGAAGGTCAGGATGCTCTCTATGGAGCACCTGAAGGTCAGGATGCTCTCTATGGAGCACCTGTAGGTCAGGATGCTCTCTATGGAGCACCTGTAGAAGGTCAGGATGCTCTCTATGGAGCACCTGAAGGTCAGGATGCTCTCTATGGAGCACGTGTAGGTCAGGATGCTCTCTATGGAGCACCTGAAGGTCAGGATGCTCTCTATGGAGCACCTGTAGGTCAGGACCCTCTCTATGGAGCACCTGAAGGTCAGGATCCTCTCTGTGGAGCACCTGTAGGTCAGGACCCTCTCTATGGAGCACCTGTAGGTCAGGATGCTCTCTATGGAGCACCTGTAGGTCAGGATGCTCTCTATGGAGCACCTGAAGGTCAGGATGCTCTCTATGGAGCACCTGTAGGTCAGGATGCTCTCTATGGAGCACCTGTTGAAGGTCAGGATGCTCTCTATGGAGCACCTGTAGGTCAGGATGCTCTCTATGGAGCACCTGTTGAAGGTCAGGATGCTCTCTGTGGAGCACCTGTAGGTCAGGATGCTCTCTATGGAGCACCTGTAGGTCAGGATGCTCTCTATGGAGCACCTGTAGGTCAGGATGCTCTCTATGGAGCACCTGAAGGTCAGGGTGCTCTCTATGGAGCACCTGAAGGTCAGGATCCTCTCTTTGGAGCACCTGAAGGTCAGGATGCTCTCTATGGAGCACCTGTAGAAGGTCAGGATCCTCTCTATGGAGCACCTGAAGGTCAGGATGCTCTCTATGGAGCACCTGAAGGTCAGGATCCTCTCTATGGAGCACCTGTAGGTCAGGATGCTCTCTATGCAGCACCTGAAGGTCAGGATGCTCTCTATGGAGCACCTGTAGGTCAGGATGCTCTCTATGGAGCACCTGTAGAAGGTCAGGATGCTCTCTATGGAGCACCTGTAGGTCAGGATGCTCTCTATGGAGCACCTGTAGAAGGTCAGGATGCTCTCTGTGGAGCACCTGTAGGTCAGGATGCTCTCTATGGAGCACCTGAAGGTCAGGATGCTCTCTATGGAGCACCTGAAGGTCAGGATGCTCTCTATGGAGCACCTGTAGAAGGTCAGGATGCTCTCTATGGAGCACCTGTAGGTCAGGATGCTCTCTATGGAGCACCTGAAGGTCAGGATGCTCTCTATGGAGCACCTGAAGGTCAGGATGCTCTCTATGGAGCACCTGTAGTAGGTCAGGATGCTCTCTATGGAGAACCTGAAGGTCAGGATGCTCTCTATGGAGCACCTGAAGGTCAGGATGCTCTCTATGGAGCACCTGTAGAAGGTCAGGATGCTCTCTATGGAGCACCTGTAGGTCAGGATGCTCTCTATGAGCACCTGTAGGTCAGGATGCTCTCTATGGAGCACCTGAAGAAGGTCAGGATGCTCTCTGTGGAGCACCTGAAGAAGGTCAGGATGCTCTCTATGGAGCACCTGTAGGTCAGGATGCTCTCTATGGAGCACCTGTAGAAGGTCAGGATGCTCTCTGTGGAGCACCTGAAGGTCAGGATGCTCTCTATGGAGCACCTGTAGGTCAGGATGCTCTCTATGGAGCACCTGTTGAAGGTCAGGATGCTCTCTGTGGAGCACCTGTAGGTCAGGATGCTCTCTATGGAGCACCTGTAGGTCAGGATGCTCTCTATGGAGCACCTGTAAAAGGTCAGGATGCTCTCTGTGGAGCACCTGTAGGTCAGGATGCTCTCTATGGAGCACCTGTAGAAGGTCAGGATGCTCTCTATGGAGCACCTGTAGGTCAGGATGCTCTCTATGGAGCACCTGAAGTTCAGGATGCTCTCTATGGAGCACCTGAAGTTCAGGATGCTCTCTATGGAGCACCTGAAGTTCAGGATGCTCTCTATGGAGCACCTGAAGGTCAGGATGCTCTCTATGGAGCACCTGAAGTTCAGGATGCTCTCTATGGAGCACCTGAAGTTCAGGATGCTCTCTATGGAGCACCTGTAGGTCAGGATCCTCTCTATGGAGCACCTGAAGGTCAGGATGCTCTCTATGGAGCACCTGAAGGTCAGGATCCTCTCTATGGAGCACCTGTAGGTCAGGATGCTCTCTATGGAGCACCTGTAGGTCAGGATCCTCTCTATGGAGCACCTGTAGGTCAGGATGCTCTCTATGGAGCACCTGTAGGTCAGGATCCTCTCTATGGAGCACCTGAAGGTCAGGATGCTCTCTATGGAGCATCTGAAGGTCAGGATGCTCTCTATGGAGCACCTGTAGGTCAGGATGCCCTCTATGGAGCACCTGAAGGTCAGGATGCTCTCTATGGAGCACCTGAAGTTCAGGATGCTCTCTATGGAGCACCTGAAGGTCAGGATGCTCTCTATGGAGCACCTGTAGAAGGTCAGGATGCTCTCTATGGAGCACCTGTAGGTCAGGATGCTCTCTATGGAGCACCTGAAGGTCAGGGTGCTCTCTATGGAGCACCTGAAGGTCAGGATCCTCTCTTTGGAGCACCTGAAGGTCAGGATGCTCTCTATGGAGCACCTGAAGGTCAGGATCCTCTCTTTGGAGCACCTGAAGGTCAGGATGCTCTCTATGGAGCACCTGAAGGTCAGGATCCTCTCTATGGAGCACCTGTAGGTCAGGATGCTCTCTATGCAGCACCTGAAGGTCAGGATGCTCTCTATGGAGCACCTGTAGAAGGTCAGGATGCTCTCTATGGAGCACCTGTAGGTCAGGATGCTCTCTATGGAGCACCTGTAGAAGGTCAGGATGCTCTCTGTGGAGCACCTGTAGGTCAGGATGCTCTCTATGGAGCACCTGTAGGTCAGGATGCTCTCTATGGAGCACCTGAAGGTCAGGATGCTCTCTATGGAGCACCTGAAGGTCAGGATGCTCTCTATGGAGCACCTGTAGAAGGTCAGGATGCTCTCTATGGAGCACCTGTAGGTCAGGATGCTCTCTATGGAGCACCTGTAGGTCAGGATGCTCTCTATGGAGCACCTGAAGAAGGTCAGGATGCTCTCTGTGGAGCACCTGAAGAAGGTCAGGATGCTCTCTGTGGAGCACCTGAAGAAGGTCAGGATGCTCTCTATGGAGCACCTGTAGGTCAGGATGCTCTCTATGGAGCACCTGTAGAAGGTCAGGATGCTCTCTATGGAGCACCTGTAGGTCAGGATGCTCTCTATGGAGCACCTGTAGAAGGTCAGGATGCTCTCTATGGAGCACCTGTAGGTCAGGATGCTCTCTATGGAGCACCTGAAGTTCAGGATGCTCTCTATGGAGCACCTGTAGGTCAGGATGCTCTCTATGGAGCACCTGTTGAAGGTCAGGATGCTCTCTATGGAGCACCTGAAGGTCAGGATGCTCTCTATGGAGCACCTGAAGTTCAGGATGCTCTCTATGGAGCACCTGTAGGTCAGGATCCTCTCTATGGAGCACCTGAAGGTCAGGATGCTCTCTATGGAGCACCTGAAGGTCAGGATCCTCTCTATGGAGCACCTGTAGGTCAGGATGCTCTCTATGGAGCACCTGTAGGTCAGGATCCTCTCTATGGAGCACCTGAAGGTCAGGATGCTCTCTATGGAGCACCTGTAGAAGGTCAGGATGCTCTCTATGGAGCACCTGAAGGTCAGGATGCTCTCTATGGAGCACCTGAAGGTCAGGATCCTCTCTATGGAGCACCTGTAGGTCAGGACCCTCTCTATGGTGCACCTGTAGAAGGTCAGGATGCTCTCTATGGAGCACCTGTAGGTCAGGATGCTCTCTATGGAGCACCTGTATAAGGTCAGGATATTTCTATGGAGCACCTGTAGGTCAGGATGTTTCTATGGAGCACCTGTAGGTCAGGATGTTTCTATGGAGCACCTGTAGGTCAGGATGCTCTCTATGGAGCACCTGTAGGTCAGGATGCTCTCTATGGAGCACCTGAAGGTCAGGATGCTCTCTATGGAGCACCTGTAGGTCAGGATGCTCTCTATGGAGCACCTGAAGGTCAGGATGCTCTCTATGGAGCACCTGAAGGTCAGGATGCTCTCTATGGAGCACCTGTAGAAGGTCAGGATGCTCTCTATGGAGCACCTGAAGTTCAGGATGCTCTCTATGGAGCACCTGAAGGTCAGGATGCTCTCTATGGAGCATCTGAAGGTCAGGATGCTCTCTATGGAGCACCTGTAGGTCAGGATGCCCTCTATGGAGCACCTGAAGGTCAGGATGCTCTCTATGGAGCACCTGAAGTTCAGGATGCTCTCTATGGAGCACCTGAAGTTCAGGATGCTCTCTATGGAGCACCTGAAGGTCAGGATGCTCTCTATGGAGCACCTGTAGAAGGTCAGGATGCTCTCTATGGAGCACCTGTAGGTCAGGATGCTCTCTATGGAGCACCTGTAGGTCAGGACCCTCTCTATGGAGCACCTGTAGGTCAGGATGCTCTCTATGGAGCACCTGAAGTTCAGGATGCTCTCTATGGAGCACCTGAAGTTCAGGATGCTCTCTATGGAGCACCTGAAGGTCAGGATGCTCTCTATGGAGCACCTGTAGAAGGTCAGGATGCTCTCTATGGAGCACCTGTAGGTCAGGATGCTCTCTGTGGAGCACCTGAAGGTCAGGATGCTCTCTATGGAGCACCTGTAGAAGGTCAGGATGCTCTCTATGGAGCACCTGTAGGTCAGGATGCTCTCTATGGAGCACCTGTAGGTCAGGATGCTCTCTGTGGAGCACCTGAAGGTCAGGATGCTCTCTATGGAGCACCTGTAGGTCAGGATGCTCTCTATGGAGCACCTGTAGGTCAGGATGCTCTCTATGGAGCACCTGAAGGTCAGGATGCTCTCTATGGAGCACCTGTTGAAGGTCAGGATGCTCTCTGTGGAGCACCTGTAGGTCAGGATGCTCTCTATGGAGCACCTGTAGGTCAGGATGCTCTCTATGGAGCACCTGTAGGTCAGGATGCTCTCTATGGAGCACCTGAAGGTCAGGGTGCTCTCTATGGAGCACCTGAAGGTCAGGATCCTCTCTTTGGAGCACCTGAAGGTCAGGATGCTCTCTATGGAGCACCTGTAGAAGGTCAGGATCCTCTCTATGGAGCACCTGAAGGTCAGGATGCTCTCTATGGAGCACCTGAAGGTCAGGATCCTCTCTATGGAGCACCTGAAGGTCAGGATGCTCTCTATGGAGCACCTGTAGGTCAGGATGCTCTCTATGGAGCACCTGTAGAAGGTCAGGATGCTCTCTATGGAGCACCTGTAGGTCAGGATGCTCTCTATGGAGCACCTGTAGAAGGTCAGGATGCTCTCTGTGGAGCACCTGTAGGTCAGGATGCTCTCTATGGAGCACCTGTAGAAGGTCAGGATGCTCTCTGTGGAGAACCTGTAGGTCAGGATGCTCTCTATGGAGCACCTGAAGGTCAGGATGCTCTCTATGGAGCACCTGAAGGTCAGGATGCTCTCTATGGAGCACCTGTAGAAGGTCAGGATGCTCTCTATGGAGCACCTGTAGGTCAGGATGCTCTCTATGGAGCACCTGTAGGTCAGGATGCTCTCTATGGAGCACCTGTTGAAGGTCAGGATGCTCTCTGTGGAGCACCTGTAGGTCAGGATGCTCTCTATGGAGCACCTGTAGGTCAGGATGCTCTCTATGGAGCACCTGTAGAAGGTCAGGATGCTCTCTGTGGAGCACCTGTAGGTCAGGATGCTCTCTATGGAGCACCTGTAGAAGGTCAGGATGCTCTCTATGGAGCACCTGTAGGTCAGGATGCTCTCTATGGAGCACCTGAAGTTCAGGATGCTCTCTATGGAGCACCTGAAGGTCAGGATGCTCTCTATGGAGCACCTGAAGTTCAGGATGCTCTCTATGGAGCACCTGAAGGTCAGGATGCTCTCTATGGAGCACCTGAAGTTCAGGATGCTCTCTATGGAGCACCTGTAGGTCAGGATCCTCTCTATGGAGCACCTGAAGGTCAGGATGCTCTCTATGGAGCACCTGAAGGTCAGGATCCTCTCTATGGAGCACCTGTAGGTCAGGATGCTCTCTATGGAGCACCTGTAGGTCAGGATCCTCTCTATGGAGCACCTGAAGGTCAGGATGCTCTCTATGGAGCACCTGTAGAAGGTCAGGATGCTCTCTATGGAGCACCTGAAGGTCAGGATGCTCTCTATGGAGCACCTGAAGGTCAGGATCCTCTCTATGGAGCACCTGTAGGTCAGGACCCTCTCTATGGTGCACCTGTAGAAGGTCAGGATGCTCTCTATGGAGCACCTGTAGGTCAGGATGCTCTCTATGGAGCACCTGTATAAGGTCAGGATGTTTCTATGGAGCACCTTTAGGTCAGGATGTTTCTATGGAGCACCTTTAGGTCAGGATGTTTCTATGGAGCACCTGAAGGTCAGGATCCTCTCTATGGAGCACCTGTAGGTCAGGATGCTCTCTATGGAGCACCTGTAGGTCAGGATCCTCTCTATGGAGCACCTGAAGGTCAGGATGCTCTCTATGGAGCATCTGAAGGTCAGGATGCTCTCTATGGAGCACCTGAAGGTCAGGATGCTCTCTATGGAGCACCTGTAGAAGGTCAGGATGCTCTCTATGGAGCACCTGAAGTTCAGGATGCTCTCTATGGAGCACCTGAAGGTCAGGATGCTCTCTATGGAGCATCTGAAGGTCAGGATGCTCTCTATGGAGCACCTGTAGGTCAGGATGCCCTCTATGGAGCACCTGAAGGTCAGGATGCTCTCTATGGAGCACCTGAAGTTCAGGATGCTCTCTATGGAGCACCTGAAGGTCAGGATGCTCTCTGTGGAGCACCTGAAGAAGGTCAGGATGCTCTCTATGGAGCACCTGTAGAAGGTCAGGATGCTCTCTATGGAGCACCTGTAGGTCAGGATGCTCTCTATGGAGCACCTGTAGAAGGTCAGGATGCTCTCTATGGAGCACCTGTAGGTCAGGGTGCTCTCTATGGAGCACCTGAAGTTCAGGATGCTCTCTATGGAGCACCTGTAGGTCAGGATGCTCTCTATGGAGCACCTGTTGAAGGTCAGGATGCTCTCTGTGGAGCACCTGTAGGTCAGGATGCTCTCTATGGAGCACCTGTAGGTCAGGATGCTCTCTATGGAGCACCTGTAGAAGGTCAGGATGCTCTCTATGGAGCACCTGTAGGTCAGGATGCTCTCTATGGAGCACCTGTAGAAGGTCAGGATGCTCTCTATGGAGCACCTGTAGGTCAGGATGCTCTCTATGGAGCACCTGAAGTTCAGGATGCTCTCTATGGAGCACCTGAAGTTCAGGATGCTCTCTATGGAGCACCTGAAGGTCAGGATCCTCTCTATGGAGCACCTGTAGGTCAGGATGCTCTCTATGGAGCACCTGTAGGTCAGGATCCTCTCTATGGAGCACCTGAAGGTCAGGATGCTCTCTATGGAGCACCTGTAGAAGGTCAGGATGCTCTCTATGGAGCACCTGAAGGTCAGGATCCTCTCTATGGAGCACCTGTAGGTCAGGACCCTCTCTATGGTGCACCTGTAGAAGGTCAGGATGCTCTCTATGGAGCACCTGTAGGTCAGGATGCTCTCTATGGAGCACCTGTATAAGGTCAGGATATTTCTATGGAGCACCTGTAGGTCAGGATGTTTCTATGGAGCACCTGTAGGTCAGGATGTTTCTATGGAGCACCTGTAGGTCAGGATGCTCTCTATGGAGCACCTGTAGGTCAGGATGCTCTCTATGGAGCACCTGAAGGTCAGGATGCTCTCTATGGAGCACCTGAAGGTCAGGATCCTCTCTATGGAGCACCTGTAGGTCAGGATGCTCTCTATGGAGCACCTGAAGGTCAGGATGCTCTCTATGGAGCACCTGAAGGTCAGGATGCTCTCTATGGAGCACCTGAAGGTCAGGATGCTCTCTATGGAGCACCTGTAGAAGGTCAGGATGCTCTCTATGGAGCACCTGAAGTTCAGGATGCTCTCTATGGAGCACCTGAAGGTCAGGATGCTCTCTATGGAGCACCTGTAGGTCAGGATGCCCTCTATGGAGCACCTGAAGGTCAGGATGCTCTCTATGGAGCACCTGAAGTTCAGGATGCTCTCTATGGAGCACCTGAAGGTCAGGATGCTCTCTATGGAGCACCTGTAGAAGGTCAGGATGCTCTCTATGGAGCACCTGTAGGTCAGGATGCTCTCTATGGAGCACCTGTAGGTCAGGATGCTCTCTGTGGAGCACCTGTAGGTCAGGATGCTCTCTATGGAGCACCTGAAGGTCAGGATGCTCTCTATGGAGCACCTGTAGGTCAGGATGCTCTCTATGGAGCACCTGTAGGTCAGGATGCTCTCTATGGAGCACCTGAAGGTCAGGATGCTCTCTATGGAGCACCTGTAGAAGGTCAGGATGCTCTCTATGGAGCACCTGTAGGTCAGGATGCTCTCTATGGAGCACCTGAAGTTCAGGATGCTCTCTATGGAGCACCTGAAGTTCAGGATGCTCTCTATGGAGCACCTGAAGGTCAGGATGCTCTCTATGGAGCACCTGTAGAAGGTCAGGATGCTCTCTATGGAGCACCTGTAGGTCAGGATGCTCTCTGTGGAGCACCTGAAGGTCAGGATGCTCTCTATGGAGCACCTGTAGAAGGTCAGGATGCTCTCTATGGAGCACCTGTAGGTCAGGATGCTCTCTATGGAGCACCTGTAGGTCAGGATGCTCTCTGTGGAGCACCTGAAGGTCAGGATGCTCTCTATGGAGCACCTGTAGGTCAGGATGCTCTCTATGGAGCACCTGTAGGTCAGGATGCTCTCTATGGAGCACCTGAAGGTCAGGATGCTCTCTATGGAGCACCTGTTGAAGGTCAGGATGCTCTCTGTGGAGCACCTGTAGGTCAGGATGCTCTCTATGGAGCACCTGTAGGTCAGGATGCTCTCTATGGAGCACCTGAAGGTCAGGGTGCTCTCTATGGAGCACCTGAAGGTCAGGATCCTCTCTTTGGAGCACCTGAAGGTCAGGATGCTCTCTATGGAGCACCTGTAGAAGGTCAGGATCCTCTCTATGGAGCACCTGAAGGTCAGGATGCTCTCTATGGAGCACCTGAAGGTCAGGATCCTCTCTATGGAGCACCTGAAGGTCAGGATGCTCTCTATGGAGCACCTGTAGGTCAGGATGCTCTCTATGGAGCACCTGTAGGTCAGGATGCTCTCTATGGAGCACCTGTAGAAGGTCAGGATGCTCTCTATGGAGCACCTGTAGGTCAGGATGCTCTCTATGGAGCACCTGTAGAAGGTCAGGATGCTCTCTGTGGAGCACCTGTAGGTCAGGATGCTCTCTATGGAGCACCTGAAGGTCAGGATGCTCTCTATGGAGCACCTGAAGGTCAGGATGCTCTCTATGGAGCACCTGTAGAAGGTCAGGATGCTCTCTATGGAGCACCTGTAGGTCAGGATGCTCTCTATGGAGCACCTGTAGGTCAGGATGCTCTCTATGGAGCACCTGTAGGTCAGGATGCTCTCTATGGAGCACCTGTTGAAGGTCAGGATGCTCTCTGTGGAGCACCTGTAGGTCAGGATGCTCTCTATGGAGCACCTGTAGGTCAGGATGCTCTCTATGGAGCACCTGTAGAAGGTCAGGATGCTCTCTGTGGAGCACCTGTAGGTCAGGATGCTCTCTATGGAGCACCTGTAGAAGGTCAGGATGCTCTCTATGGAGCACCTGAAGAAGGTCAGGATGCTCTCTGTGGAGCACCTGTAGGTCAGGATGCTCTCTATGGAGCACCTGAAGTTCAGGATGCTCTCTATGGAGCACCTGAAGGTCAGGATGCTCTCTATGGAGCACCTGAAGTTCAGGATGCTCTCTATGGAGCACCTGAAGTTCAGGATGCTCTCTATGGAGCACCTGAAGGTCAGGATGCTCTCTATGGAGCACCTGAAGTTCAGGATGCTCTCTATGGAGCACCTGAAGGTCAGGATGCTCTCTATGGAGCACCTGAAGTTCAGGATGCTCTCTATGGAGCACCTGTAGGTCAGGATCCTCTCTATGGAGCACCTGAAGGTCAGGATGCTCTCTATGGAGCACCTGAAGGTCAGGATCCTCTCTATGGAGCACCTGTAGGTCAGGATGCTCTCTATGGAGCACCTGTAGGTCAGGATCCTCTCTTTGGAGCACCTGAAGGTCAGGATGCTCTCTATGGAGCACCTGTAGAAGGTCAGGATGCTCTCTATGGAGCACCTGAAGGTCAGGATCCTCTCTATGGAGCACCTGAAGGTCAGGATGCTCTCTATGGAGCACCTGTAGGTCAGGATGCTCTCTATGGAGCACCTGTAGGTCAGGATGCTCTCTATGGAGCACCTGTAGAAGGTCAGGATGCTCTCTATGGAGCACCTGTAGGTCAGGATGCTCTCTATGGAGCACCTGTAGAAGGTCAGGATGCTCTCTGTGGAGCACCTGTATGTCAGGATGCTCTCTATGGAGCACCTGAAGGTCAGGATGCTCTCTATGGAGCACCTGAAGGTCAGGATGCTCTCTATGGAGCACCTGTAGAAGGTCAGGATGCTCTCTATGGAGCACCTGTAGGTCAGGATGCTCTCTATGGAGCACCTGTAGGTCAGGATGCTCTCTATGGAGCACCTGTAGGTCAGGATGCTCTCTATGGAGCACCTGTAGGTCAGGATGCTCTCTATGGAGCACCTGTTGAAGGTCAGGATGCTCTCTGTGGAGCACCTGTAGGTCAGGATGCTCTCTATGGAGCACCTGTAGGTCAGGATGCTCTCTATGGAGCACCTGTAGAAGGTCAGGATGCTCTCTGTGGAGCACCTGTAGGTCAGGATGCTCTCTATGGAGCACCTGTAGAAGGTCAGGATGCTCTCTATGGAGCACCTGTAGGTCAGGATGCTCTCTATGGAGCACCTGAAGTTCAGGATGCTCTCTATGGAGCACCTGAAGGTCAGGATGCTCTCTATGGAGCACCTGAAGGTCAGGATGCTCTCTATGGAGCACCTGAAGGTCAGGATGCTCTCTATGGAGCACCTGAAGTTCAGGATGCTCTCTATGGAGCACCTGTAGGTCAGGATCCTCTCTATGGAGCACCTGAAGGTCAGGATGCTCTCTATGGAGCACCTGAAGGTCAGGATCCTCTCTATGGAGCACCTGTAGGTCAGGATGCTCTCTATGGAGCACCTGTAGGTCAGGATCCTCTCTATGGAGCACCTGAAGGTCAGGATGCTCTCTATGGAGCACCTGTAGAAGGTCAGGATGCTCTCTATGGAGCACCTGAAGGTCAGGATGCTCTCTATGGAGCACCTGAAGGTCAGGATCCTCTCTATGGAGCACCTGTAGGTCAGGACCCTCTCTATGGTGCACCTGTAGAAGGTCAGGATGCTCTCTATGGAGCACCTGTAGGTCAGGATGCTCTCTATGGAGCACCTGTATAAGGTCAGGATGTTTCTATGGAGCACCTTTAGGTCAGGATGTTTCTATGGAGCACCTGTAGGTCAGGATGCTCTCTATGGAGCACCTGTAGGTCAGGATGCTCTCTATGGAGCACCTGAAGGTCAGGATGCTCTCTATGGAGCACCTGAAGGTCAGGATGCTCTCTATGGAGCACCTGAAGGTCAGGATGCTCTCTATGGAGCACCTGAAGTTCAGGATGCTCTCTATGGAGCACCTGAAGTTCAGGATGCTCTCTATGGAGCACCTGAAGGTCAGGATGCTCTCTATGGAGCACCTGAAGTTCAGGATGCTCTCTATGGAGCACCTGAAGGTCAGGATGCTCTCTATGGAGCACCTGAAGTTCAGGATGCTCTCTATGGAGCACCTGTAGGTCAGGATCCTCTCTATGGAGCACCTGAAGGTCAGGATGCTCTCTATGGAGCACCTGAAGGTCAGGATCCTCTCTATGGAGCACCTGTAGGTCAGGATGCTCTCTATGGAGCACCTGTAGGTCAGGATCCTCTCTTTGGAGCACCTGAAGGTCAGGATGCTCTCTATGGAGCACCTGTAGAAGGTCAGGATGCTCTCTATGGAGCACCTGAAGGTCAGGATCCTCTCTATGGAGCACCTGAAGGTCAGGATGCTCTCTATGGAGCACCTGTAGGTCAGGATGCTCTCTATGGAGCACCTGTAGGTCAGGATGCTCTCTATGGAGCACCTGTAGAAGGTCAGGATGCTCTCTATGGAGCACCTGTAGGTCAGGATGCTCTCTATGGAGCACCTGTAGAAGGTCAGGATGCTCTCTGTGGAGCACCTGTAGGTCAGGATGCTCTCTATGGAGCACCTGAAGGTCAGGATGCTCTCTATGGAGCACCTGAAGGTCAGGATGCTCTCTATGGAGCACCTGTAGAAGGTCAGGATGCTCTCTATGGAGCACCTGTAGGTCAGGATGCTCTCTATGGAGCACCTGTAGGTCAGGATGCTCTCTATGGAGCACCTGTAGGTCAGGATGCTCTCTATGGAGCACCTGTTGAAGGTCAGGATGCTCTCTGTGGAGCACCTGTAGGTCAGGATGCTCTCTATGGAGCACCTGTAGGTCAGGATGCTCTCTATGGAGCACCTGTAGAAGGTCAGGATGCTCTCTGTGGAGCACCTGTAGGTCAGGATGCTCTCTATGGAGCACCTGTAGAAGGTCAGGATGCTCTCTATGGAGCACCTGTAGGTCAGGATGCTCTCTATGGAGCACCTGAAGTTCAGGATGCTCTCTATGGAGCACCTGAAGGTCAGGATGCTCTCTATGGAGCACCTGAAGTTCAGGATGCTCTCTATGGAGCACCTGAAGTTCAGGATGCTCTCTATGGAGCACCTGAAGGTCAGGATGCTCTCTATGGAGCACCTGAAGTTCAGGATGCTCTCTATGGAGCACCTGTAGGTCAGGATCCTCTCTATGGAGCACCTGAAGGTCAGGATGCTCTCTATGGAGCACCTGAAGGTCAGGATCCTCTCTATGGAGCACCTGTAGGTCAGGATGCTCTCTATGGAGCACCTGTAGGTCAGGATCCTCTCTATGGAGCACCTGAAGGTCAGGATGCTCTCTATGGAGCACCTGTAGAAGGTCAGGATGCTCTCTATGGAGCACCTGAAGGTCAGGATGCTCTCTATGGAGCACCTGAAGGTCAGGATCCTCTCTATGGAGCACCTGTAGGTCAGGACCCTCTCTATGGTGCACCTGTAGAAGGTCAGGATGCTCTCTATGGAGCACCTGTAGGTCAGGATGCTCTCTATGGAGCACCTGTATAAGGTCAGGATGTTTCTATGGAGCACCTTTAGGTCAGGATGTTTCTATGGAGCACCTGTAGGTCAGGATGCTCTCTATGGAGCACCTGTAGGTCAGGATGCTCTCTATGGAGCACCTGAAGGTCAGGATGCTCTCTATGGAGCACCTGAAGGTCAGGATCCTCTCTATGGAGCACCTGTAGGTCAGGATGCTCTCTATGGAGCACCTGTAGGTCAGGATCCTCTCTATGGAGCACCTGAAGGTCAGGATGCTCTCTATGGAGCATCTGAAGGTCAGGATGCTCTCTATGGAGCACCTGAAGGTCAGGATGCTCTCTATGGAGCACCTGTAGAAGGTCAGGATGCTCTCTATGGAGCACCTGAAGTTCAGGATGCTCTCTATGGAGCACCTGAAGGTCAGGATGCTCTCTATGGAGCATCTGAAGGTCAGGATGCTCTCTATGGAGCACCTGTAGGTCAGGATGCCCTCTATGGAGCACCTGAAGGTCAGGATGCCCTCTATGGAGCACCTGAAGTTCAGGATGCTCTCTATGGAGCACCTGAAGTTCAGGATGCTCTCTATGGAGCACCTGAAGGTCAGGATGCTCTCTGTGGAGCACCTGAAGAAGGTCAGGATGCTCTCTATGGAGCACCTGTAGGTCAGGATGCTCTCTGTGGAGCACCTGTAGGTCAGGATGCTCTCTGTGGAGCACCTGTAGGTCAGGATGCTCTCTGTGGAGCACCTGAAGGTCAGGATGCTCTCTATGGAGCACCTGTAGAAGGTCAGGATGCTCTCTATGGAGCACCTGTAGGTCAGGATGCTCTCTATGGAGCACCTGAAGGTCAGGATGCTCTCTATGGAGCACCTGTAGAAGGTCAGGATGCTCTCTATGGAGCACCTGTAGGTCAGGATGCTCTCTATGGAGCACCTGAAGTTCAGGATGCTCTCTATGGAGCACCTGAAGGTCAGGATGCTCTCTATGGAGCACCTGTAGAAGGTCAGGATGCTCTCTATGGAGCACCTGTAGGTCAGGATGCTCTCTGTGGAGCACCTGAAGGTCAGGATGCTCTCTATGGAGCACCTGTAGAAGGTCAGGATGCTCTCTATGGAGCACCTGTAGGTCAGGATGCTCTCTATGGAGCACCTGTAGGTCAGGATGCTCTCTGTGGAGCACCTGAAGGTCAGGATGCTCTCTATGGAGCACCTGTAGGTCAGGATGCTCTCTATGGAGCACCTGAAGGTCAGGATGCTCTCTATGGAGCACCTGTTGAAGGTCAGGATGCTCTCTGTGGAGCACCTGTAGGTCAGGATGCTCTCTGTGGAGCACCTGTAGGTCAGGATGCTCTCTATGGAGCACCTGTAGGTCAGGATGCTCTCTATGGAGCACCTGTAGGTCAGGATGCTCTCTATGGAGCACCTGAAGGTCAGGGTGCTCTCTATGGAGCACCTGAAGGTCAGGATCCTCTCTTTGGAGCACCTGAAGGTCAGGATGCTCTCTATGGAGCACCTGTAGGTCAGGATGCTCTCTATGGAGCACCTGTTGAAGGTCAGGATGCTCTCTGTGGAGCACCTGTAGGTCAGGATGCTCTCTATGGAGCACCTGTAGGTCAGGATGCTCTCTATGGAGCACCTGTAGAAGGTCAGGATGCTCTCTGTGGAGCACCTGTAGGTCAGGATGCTCTCTATGGAGCACCTGTAGAAGGTCAGGATGCTCTCTATGGAGCACCTGAAGAAGGTCAGGATGCTCTCTGTGGAGCACCTGTAGGTCAGGATGCTCTCTATGGAGCACCTGAAGGTCAGGATGCTCTCTATGGAGCACCTGAAGGTCAGGATGCTCTCTATGGAGCACCTGAAGTTCAGGATGCTCTCTATGGAGCACCTGAAGTTCAGGATGCTCTCTATGGAGCACCTGAAGTTCAGGATGCTCTCTATGGAGCACCTGAAGGTCAGGATGCTCTCTATGGAGCACCTGAAGTTCAGGATGCTCTCTATGGAGCACCTGAAGGTCAGGATGCTCTCTATGGAGCACCTGAAGTTCAGGATGCTCTCTATGGAGCACCTGTAGGTCAGGATCCTCTCTATGGAGCACCTGAAGGTGAGGATGCTCTCTATGGAGCACCTGAAGGTCAGGATCCTCTCTATGGAGCACCTGTAGGTCAGGATGCTCTCTATGGAGCACCTGTAGGTCAGGATCCTCTCTATGGAGCACCTGAAGGTCAGGATGCTCTCTATGGAGCACCTGTAGAAGGTCAGGATGCTCTCTATGGAGCACCTGAAGGTCAGGATGCTCTCTATGGAGCACCTGAAGGTCAGGATCCTCTCTATGGAGCACCTGTAGGTCAGGACCCTCTCTATGGTGCACCTGTAGAAGGTCAGGATGCTCTCTATGGAGCACCTGTAGGTCAGGATGCTCTCTATGGAGCACCTGTATAAGGTCAGGATGTTTCTATGGAGCACCTTTAGGTCAGGATGTTTCTATGGAGCACCTGTAGGTCAGGATGTTTCTATGGAGCACCTGTAGGTCAGGATGCTCTCTATGGAGCACCTGTAGGTCAGGATGCTCTCTATGGAGCACCTGAAGGTCAGGATGCTCTCTATGGAGCACCTGAAGGTCAGGATCCTCTCTATGGAGCACCTGTAGGTCAGGATGCTCTCTATGGAGCACCTGTAGGTCAGGATCCTCTCTATGGAGCACCTGAAGGTCAGGATGCTCTCTATGGAGCATCTGAAGGTCAGGATGCTCTCTATGGAGCACCTGAAGGTCAGGATGCTCTCTATGGAGCACCTGTAGAAGGTCAGGATGCTCTCTATGGAGCACCTGAAGTTCAGGATGCTCTCTATGGAGCACCTGAAGGTCAGGATGCTCTCTATGGAGCACCTGAAGGTCAGGATGCTCTCTATGGAGCACCTGTAGGCCAGGATGCCCTCTATGGAGCACCTGAAGTTCAGGATGCTCTCTATGGAGCACCTGAAGTTCAGGATGCTCTCTATGGAGCACCTGAAGGTCAGGATGCTCTCTATGGAGCACCTGTAGAAGGTCAGGATGCTCTCTATGGAGCACCTGTAGAAGGTCAGGATGCTCTCTATGGAGCACCTGTAGGTCAGGATGCTCTCTGTGGAGCACCTGTAGGTCAGGATGCTCTCTGTGGAGCACCTGAAGGTCAGGATGCTCTCTATGGAGCACCTGTAGAAGGTCAGGATGCTCTCTATGGAGCACCTGTAGAAGGTCAGGATGCTCTCTATGGAGCACCTGTAGAAGGTCAGGATGCTCTCTATGGAGCACCTGTAGGTCAGGATGCTCTCTATGGAGCACCTGTAGGTCAGGATGCTCTCTATGGAGCACCTGTAGAAGGTCAGGATGCTCTCTATGGAGCACCTGTAGGTCAGGATGCTCTCTATGGAGCACCTGAAGTTCAGGATGCTCTCTATGGAGCACCTGAAGTTCAGGATGCTCTCTATGGAGCACCTGAAGGTCAGGATGCTCTCTATGGAGCACCTGTAGAAGGTCAGGATGCTCTCTATGGAGCACCTGTAGGTCAGGATGCTCTCTATGGAGCACCTGTAGGTCAGGATGCTCTCTGTGGAGCACCTGTAGGTCAGGATGCTCTCTGTGGAGCACCTGAAGGTCAGGATGCTCTCTATGGAGCACCTGTAGAAGGTCAGGATGCTCTCTATGGAGCACCTGTAGGTCAGGATGCTCTCTATGGAGCACCTGTAGGTCAGGATGCTCTCTATGGAGCACCTGTTGAAGGTCAGGATGCTCTCTATGGAGCACCTGTAGGTCAGGATGCTCTCTATGGAGCACCTGTAGGTCAGGATGCTCTCTGTGGAGCACCTGAAGGTCAGGATGCTCTCTATGGAGCACCTGTAGGTCAGGATGCTCTCTATGGAGCACCTGTAGGTCAGGATGCTCTCTATGGAGCACCTGAAGGTCAGGATGCTCTCTATGGAGCACCTGTTGAAGGTCAGGATGCTCTCTGTGGAGCACCTGTAGGTCAGGATGCTCTCTATGGAGCACCTGTAGGTCAGGATGCTCTCTATGGAGCACCTGTAGGTCAGGATGCTCTCTATGGAGCACCTGAAGGTCAGGGTGCTCTCTATGGAGCACCTGAAGGTCAGGATCCTCTCTTTGGAGCACCTGAAGGTCAGGATGCTCTCTATGGAGCACCTGTAGAAGGTCAGGATCCTCTCTATGGAGCACCTGAAGGTCAGGATGCTCTCTATGGAGCACCTGAAGGTCAGGATGCTCTCTATGGAGCACCTGAAGGTCAGGATCCTCTCTATGGAGCACCTGAAGGTCAGGATGCTCTCTATGGAGCACCTGTAGGTCAGGATGCTCTCTATGGAGCACCTGAAGGTCAGGATGCTCTCTATGGAGCACCTGTAGGTCAGGATGCTCTCTATGGAGCACCTGTAGAAGGTCAGGATGCTCTCTATGGAGCACCTGTAGGTCAGGATGCTCTCTATGGAGCACCTGTAGAAGGTCAGGATGCTCTCTGTGGAGCACCTGTAGGTCAGGATGCTCTCTATGGAGCACCTGAAGGTCAGGATGCTCTCTATGGAGCACCTGAAGGTCAGGATGCTCTCTATGGAGCACCTGTAGAAGGTCAGGATGCTCTCTATGGAGCACCTGTAGGTCAGGATGCTCTCTATGGAGCACCTGTAGGTCAGGATGCTCTCTATGGAGCACCTGTAGGTCAGGATGCTCTCTATGGAGCACCTGTAGAAGGTCAGGATGCTCTCTGTGGAGCACCTGTAGGTCAGGATGCTCTCTATGGAGCACCTGTAGAAGGTCAGGATGCTCTCTATGGAGCACCTGTAGGTCAGGATGCTCTCTATGGAGCACCTGAAGTTCAGGATGCTCTCTATGGAGCACCTGAAGTTCAGGATGCTCTCTATGGAGCACCTGAAGGTCAGGATGCTCTCTATGGAGCACCTGAAGGTCAGGATGCTCTCTATGGAGCACCTGAAGTTCAGGATGCTCTCTATGGAGCACCTGAAGGTCAGGATGCTCTCTATGGAGCACCTGAAGTTCAGGATGCTCTCTATGGAGCACCTGTAGGTCAGGATCCTCTCTATGGAGCACCTGAAGGTCAGGATGCTCTCTATGGAGCACCTGAAGGTCAGGATGCTCTCTATGGAGCACCTGTAGGTCAGGATGCTCTCTATGGAGCACCTGTAGGTCAGGATGCTCTCTATGGAGCACCTGAAGGTCAGGATGCTCTCTATGGAGCACCTGTAGAAGGTCAGGATGCTCTCTATGGAGCACCTGTAGGTCAGGATGCTCTCTATGGAGCACCTGAAGGTCAGGATGCTCTCTATGGAGCACCTGTAGAAGGTCAGGATGCTCTCTATGGAGCACCTGTAGGTCAGGATGCTCTCTATGGAGCACCTGTAGGTCAGGATGCTCTCTGTGGAGCACCTGTAGGTCAGGATGCTCTCTGTGGAGCACCTGAAGGTCAGGATGCTCTCTATGGAGCACCTGAAGGTCAGGATGCTCTCTATGGAGCACCTGTAGAAGGTCAGGATGCTCTCTATGGAGCACCTGTAGAAGGTCAGGATGCTCTCTATGGAGCACCTGTAGGTCAGGATGCTCTCTATGGAGCACCTGTAGGTCAGGATGCTCTCTATGGAGCACCTGTAGAAGGTCAGGATGCTCTCTATGGAGCACCTGAAGGTCAGGATGCTCTCTATGGAGCACCTGTAGAAGGTCAGGATGCTCTCTATGGAGCACCTGTAGGTCAGGATGCTCTCTATGGAGCACCTGTAGGTCAGGATACTCTCTATGGAGCACCTGAAGAAGGTCAGGATGCTCTCTATGGAGCACCTGTAGAAGGTCAGGATGCTCTCTATGGAGCACCTGAAGGTCAGGATGCTCTCTATGGAGCACCTGAAGGTCAGAATGCTCTCTATGGAGCACCTGTAGGTCAGGATGCTCTCTATGGAGCACCTGTAGAAGGTCAGGATGCTCTCTATGGAGCACCTGTAGAAGGTCAGGATGCTCTCTATGGAGCACCTGTAGGTCAGGATGCTCTCTATGGAGCACCTGTAGAAGGTCAGGAAACTCTCTATGGAGCACCTGAAGGTCAGGATGCTCTCTTTGGAGCACCTGTAGGTCAGGATGCTCTCTATGGAGCACCTGTAGGTCAGGATGCTCTCTATGGAGCACCTGTAGAAGGTCAGGATCCTCTCTATGGAGCACCTGAAGGTCAGAATGCTCTCTATGGAGCACCTGTAGAAGGTCAGGATGCTCTCTATGGAGCACCTGTAGAAGGTCAGGATGCTCTCTATGGAGCACCTGAAGGTCAGGATGCTCTCTATGGAGCACCTGAAGGTCAGGATGCTCTCTATGGAGCACCTGTAGGTCAGGATGCTCTCTATGGAGCACCTGTAGAAGGTCAGGATGCTCTCTATGGAGCACCTGTAGGTCAGGATGCTCTCTATGGAGCACCTGTAGGTCAGGATGCTCTCTATGGAGCACCTGAAGAAGGTCAGGATGCTCTCTGTGGAGCACCTGTAGGTCAGGATGCTCTCTATGGAGCACCTGTAGAAGGTCAGGATGCTCTCTATGGAGCACCTGTAGGTCAGGATGCTCTCTATGGAGCACCTGAAGGTCAGGATGCTCTCTATGGAACACCTGTAGGTCAGGATGCTCTCTATAGAGCACCTGTAGAAGGTCAGGATGCTCTCTATAGAGCACCTGAAGAAGGTCAGGATCCTCTCTATGGAGCACCTGTAGGTCAGGATGCTCTCTATGGAGCACCTGAAGGTCAGGATGCTCTCTATGGAGCACCTGTAGAAGGTCAGGATGCTCTCTATGGATCACCTGTAGGTCAGGATGCTCTCTATGGATCACCTGTAGAAGGTCAGGATGCTCTCTATGGAGCACCTGTAGGTCAGTATGCTCTCTATGGAGCACCTGAAGGTCAGGATGCTCTCTATGGAGCACCTGAAGAAGGTCAGGATGCTCTCTATGGAGCACCTGTAGAAGGTGAGGGATCACTCCAGTCATTGTACGTACTTCGTCTCACTGGAATATTAACGGTCAGATTGAATACAACATCGACCCAATTTCTCCGGTCAATGACTGGAGAGTTTTGAAAGTGACAAAACACTGTTCCACTCATTTAAAAACACTTAAACAATTACACAATGTTTACCCAGGATTCAAGCTCCTTTCCTGGGTTATAAAGTGAGATGAAGCAGCCTGTCCTCTGGGTGCAAGAGCCACGTGCTGCGAGGAGCTCTCTGGGTGCGCTCTGTGGGTCTCGCAGCTCGCTCCTCTCTGGCTGCGCTCTGCCTCTATTCACACCACTTTCCCCCGCCTTTCAGAGACTTATTGCTGGGTAGAAAAGCCATGTGCATCACCCTGGATCTCTGCATGTGTGCCTGTGAGTCTGAGACCCTAACAGAAGTGACTCTGCTGTTTTTACCTTCCTGTACATTTTGTGAGTCAAATGTGGACGAAATGGACAGATTTCTGTCCATATCAGCGGCTGTTTAAGCAGTCAAATGCACATTTGAATTAAAACAGTTTAATGCACTTTTAACACTCATGTACCCACGATTCAAGCTCCTTTCCTGGGTTATAAAGTGAGGTGACGCAGCCTTTCCTCTGGGTGCGCTCTGTGGGGTGGGGGTCTCGCAGCCTGCGTCTCCGGGGTGCTGCAGAGTCATTTTCAGGCTCCTCTCCACAGTTGTCAGCCTAAAAAGGATTTTTAATCATTATTTTTGCATTTAAATGATTTATGTTATCATTAATATGGTTCCCTAACACAATGCACATAGTCTGGAGCTCACTGGGGTCCTGCATGTGCTTTAATCAGGCGTTTTAACACTTTTTTCCATGAAAATTATTTGTATTCACTATCATGGGGCTATACAAATGAAATTCCGGGTAATTCAGAGCACAATTGTACCTTTTACTATTTAAATGTATTTATATATATATATATATATATATATCTATATATATATATATATATATATCTATATATATATATATATATATATAGATATATATTATATTTTGTTGGGCTATAAAAGTGACATTTCTGGGTGACTTTGTCAGTTTATGGAGCTTAGCTCACAAATCCTGGAGGTTCCAGGCCAAATTTGGGAGCTCTTAGGCGGCCTGCCATGCACCCCCACCCGTGGAAAGAAGAACAAATTAAAGAAAACGGTCAATTATATCTTAAAATAATCAAAAATGAAGTTTTAAAAAATTGTGCCAACAGAGAAGAGGCTCAACAAAGCTTTTCCACTCCGTTGCAACTTACAACGGAGAGGGGAAACCAAGCCTCCCCTTCTCCGTCAAAAAAATTAATTCATGAATTTCAGACTACTGTCTGCACGAAATCAGAAACCCGGTTTTTGAGAGGACTCATCAAACGGCTGTTTCACTTCATGGAGGAATGAAACAGGGGACTCTACCCGGGTTATGAGGCACTATTTTCGGATACTTTTTTACATTTTCACCCCTTTTCCCTGGTTCTTTTTATTTATTTTTCTTTTTCTGTTTTGGCCCGTTTCACCCGGTTCCTTCTACCGGGGGCACTGCCCGGTCCCGGGTGACCCCCCCACGGCCTGTGTCTAGCCGTTCGCCCCCCCCCCCCCCCCCCCCAATCATCCGTACATTACCGGATTTCGCCTCCGCCGGCCCGGCCTCGTGCCGGTGCTCTGACGGTCGGTTAGTTCGAACTGCGGGTTCTTCTCCTCTGACCTCACTGATCGAATGGCAAACGTGACCCGCCATCGGAGGGTCTTCTCCCCCTGTCCACGTGCCGGTTCTTGGATGTCGGTTCCTCCGAACTGCGGGTTCGACTCTGATTGCCGACCGATATGAAGCGTTTCCAAGACGAACCGTCTGACTCAGGGGTCCCACCACGTGTTCCGCAGCGGGGTGGAAGTTCCACCTCCCCACTTCGCCGCGGAGTACCAGGCAATCATCTGTTTTTCTATTCCTCCACTGTTGCATAGCGGCCTTAGTTGGCTGCGGCATTCAGCAATTGGCCTTGCTACGGGTACCGGTTCCCTCAGGGACCACGGCTCAGTGGCTTCACATGATATAGGGTCGACCCTACTTCACCACAGGCTACCTGTTTGATCCTGCGTAACGACCACATATGTTTGTCTGCAAAGAGGGAACTGCCTGGTCCCGCCCGGGTGCTCCTCTACGGCTAGTATCCAGCCGTCAGCTGCGGTATCAGCAAATTTGACCCGCCATCGGAAGGCCTCCACCCCGGGTCCACGTGCCGGTGCTTGGCGGTCGGTTCCTCCAAACTGCGGGTTCGACTCTGCTCCTGGAGCGGACAAAGGTATGTGTATTTGCCTGAGTGATGGAAATAAACAAAGAATGATATTTTACAGGATATGAAGGAGCTCAGGAGTCTGCACTTTGAAGCTCCTGGAGCAGACAAAGATATGTGTATTTGCCTGAATGATGGAAATAAACAAAGAAGGATATTTTACAGGACATGACGAAGATAGGTGTGTTTTCCAGGCTTTTTGGAAATAAACCAAATGTGATATTGCAGTACATTACTGAGCTCATTTAACGATATGGAGTACCAGGGGCACTAAGGGGCACAAGGGGCTACGAATATGGATGCTGATGGGCGGACGGTAAAGCACCGCAAAATCCACCCCCCCTTTTAGGGTTACCAGGGGCATGAGGTTCTGTAGGGTGTGATCAGCTGGGTTTAGTCCGTGGGGGAGTGCTTAAGTCCGGGGGCCCGGGGGCCCACGGTGTGCAAGGTTAATGAAGTGCCCATGTTAGGGAGACTTGCTGGACCTCTGTAGTCCGTCATTTGGTGGTCTGTGAGGGGCCACAGATAGGTGCTTTTCACGGTCTCTGTCCTGGAGGTGTGAAAAAACCTGTTTGCCCATGTTAGGGAGACATGCTGGAGGTCTGTAGTCCGTCCTTTGGTGGTCTGTGAGGGGCTACAGAGAGGTGCTTTTCGCGGTCTCTGTCCTGGAGGTAGAACAATTAAAAAAAACGGCAGAGTGCCAACGGAGAAGAGGAGAAAAGGGGCTCGAAAAAGCTCAACCTGTTGGCGCTTCGGGCCGAAGCCCCGGACACTTTTCCACTTCTCCGTTGCAACTTACAACAGAGAGGGGAAACCAAGCTTCCCCTTCCCCGTCAAAAAAATTCATTCATCCATTTCAGACTACTTTCTGCACGAAATGGGAAACCCAGTTTTTGAGAGGATTCAGTAAAAAAATGGGTGTCTGATTTCATGGAGGAATGTATCCGCTCCATGTGCACTCGAGCTCTGATACATTTGTTGCCTGGAGACTGTCATGCATTCACCAGAAGCCTCCGGCAGCAATACCCCTCTCAAGACCCCGGTTAAGACTGTCATGCGGTCCCCAGAAGCCTCAGGTAATGAGACCCCTCTCAAGACCCCGGTGGAGACTGTCATGAGGTCCCCAGAAGCCTCCAGTAGCGAGACCCCTCTCAAGACCCCGGTGAAGACTGTCATGCGGTCTCTAGAAGCCTCCGGTAGTGAGAAAGGACTGGCCCTCTCCCCCAAATCACTGGTACAATGGGAAGGGACGGGGGAATACCATGCGTGACATCACGTTGCCTAAAAGCATGGAGACGTACATTCAGACATAAAGGGATCATTGTGAGGGTGTCGCACCGACAGTAAAAGGGAAAGAAAAGGGTCTGTCCAAGGTCAGCCGGATAAAGAACTTCCTCGTATTCATGGCCCATGGTGTTGACCGGCTGTCGGACCGGTTGTTTTTAAAAGACACGAAGAGGGTCCGTGGCTGGAGCGAGTATATTTCAAAGCCGGGCCGGGAAGTCACAACATCGCTGTTGTTCCTGAAGAATGTGAACCATTTCCTGAGGTACTTGTCTGAGTCAAAGCTCCGGGGGTGCAGGCTCACCCAGTCTGATATGACCCACATCATCAGAGAGGTGAAAGCCAACATTAACGACTTGAAAAAGTCCGTCACTCTCCACCAGTTTAAGGTGAAGAGGAACAAGCTGGATCGTCTGCCGAGCCAGACGGAGCTTCTCGCCGCCATGGCGGCCGCTGAGAAGCGCATCCCTGATCTCCTCGACCTGATGGCTAGCAATGGCCACCGTCCGGATGTGTACGCAAACATGACAAACACTGAGGTCTTTGAGGCGGACAGAAGGGGCACTGCTGAGGGCTACATCATCGACGTGCAGGATCACAAGACTGCCAAGACATTTGGCGAAGCACAGCTGGTGCTTACAGTAAAGGAGTTTAGCTGGGTCATGCGGTGGATGGGGATAAAAGGGGAATTGTCGGGTCCACAGAATGAATTCTTCCTTTTAACAACAGGGAAGTACGCCTCCAAGAACCTGAACGCTCACTTGAAGAGGGCTTGGGCTGATGATGGGCTAGAAACAGCTGTCACCTTCATAATCCTGCGCACTGACCTGGCTGAGAATATCAAGCATCACCAAGATCCAGAAAGGGTGTGATCTGGGTTTAGTCTGGAGGTGCCCGTGTCAGGGACACATGCTGGAGGTCATTAGACGGTCCTTTGGGGGTCTTGGAGGGGCCACAGAGAGGAGATTTCCCCGGTCTCTGTCGTGGATGTGTGAAATAAACAGAGTCCCCATTTCAGGGACACATGCTGGAGGTCTCTCTCCCGAGAGTGGACGTCCATTGCCTCTAAATAGGGTCAGGATCCTCTCTATGGTGCACATGTAGAAGGTTAAGCCAGGAAAGGTGCTTGGATCCTTGGTAAACATTGTTTAAATAGTCTGATACTTCCAGAGCGCATCACAGCACTTGACAAGCCAGGCACAGTGTTTGAATCCTGGGTAAACATTGTTTAAATAGTCTGATACTTCCAGAGCGCATCACAGCACTTGACAAGCCAGGCACAGTGTTTGAATCCTGGGTAAACATTGTTTAAATAGTCTAATACTTCCAGAGCGCATCACAGCACTTGACCAGCCAGGAAAGGTGCTTGAATCCTCAGTAAACAAAAAAAAACACAAGACTAACGCTGAGCCTCTGAATTAGCCCTGAGCGAAACAATGCTCATGCCATTAGCATAGAACTCATGGTATAAAACCCTTATTACTTATCGTAAATGCAAATCAAACCCATCGATTAGCATCGTGAGATTACACAGATAAGATAGGTATCTGTATCATCACTCCATGATCAGAACTCGCGACATGAGAAACAAAAACAGACATCACCACACGTGGCATTAGGTAGCCAACACGGCAATATGTCTTACCTTTGTTGTTGTCTGATCAAAAGTTGTCTTCAATGGCATTAAAAAGATAAAAACGCTGCTGAAGTTAATCCATAGGTGAATCTAATGTGTCTGTGTCACTTTGAATGATTTCTGATAATCCATCAGCAATAAACCTAGTTTTAAGTTTTCAGAGTTCAGAGCGTAAGATAGGTTTCGCTTTGGGCGAACTACGTGCGCATAGCTCCCACTTCTCAACGCTAACGTTGGTGGAAATTCCCCTTCGATTCTTTTGTTTTGATTGATTCCTTTTTTCACCCTCCTCTGCCTTACACCTCCTCCACCAACACTTGAGCACTCCTCACAGGGTTCAGCACCAAGGAGAGTGCCTCCCCGGTGCTGATGGAAAGTGGCACTTTAACTGCCCCTGGGAACCTTAACCCCCCGACCCTCAGCATCCAACTTCGGGCCTTCTTATTGGCACCACCACACCTTCAGTGGAGGGCAGACTGGGGACCCCCAGGACTGGGCAGTGCCCCAGGTAGAAGGACTGGGTCAAACGGCCCAAAACTGAAGAAAAAATAAAATAAATAGATCCGGGCCAAAAGGGTGAAAATGAAAAAAGTATCCGAAAATAGTGCCACATAATGCGGGTAGAGTCCCCTCTCAACTCCCCTTGCATTCCTCCAGAGGCACATTTGTCAGTCAACTTTTGTGAGAACCAGGCTGGGGGGGTCTTGAGGCACAAAATAAGACCGACCCAAAGTGTATGGTGAGTGGACACTTCACCGCTGTGTTTGCAGACAGACGTTTTTATTCTGAGCGCACCCAAAAACCGGGTTTCCGATTTCGTGCAGACTGTAGTCCAAAATGATGGATGAATATTTTTTACGGAGAGGGGGAAATGAAGCCCCCTCTCCGTTGCAACTCACAACGGAGAGGGGGAAAAAAATATCTTAAAATAATAAAAAATGAAGTTTTAAAAAATGGTGCCAACTGAGAAGGGGCCTGAAACAGCTCAACCCTTTGGGGCTTCGGGCCCTTTCTCCGTTGGCAACATTTTTAAAAACTTCATTTTGTATTATTTTAAGATATAATTAACCGTTTTCTTCACTTTTTCTTCTTTCCACGGATGGGTGCGCCTGGCAGGCCGCCTATGAGCACCCACATTTGGCCTGGAGCCTCCAGGATTTGTGGGCTAAGCTCCATAAACTGACAAAATTACCCAGAAATATCACTTTCCTAGCCCAAAAATATATAATACAAATACATTTAAATAGTAAAAGGTACAATTGTGCTGCGAATTAACCGGAATTTGATTTTCATGGAAAAAACTGTTAAAAACCTGATTAAAGCAAATACAGGAACTCAGTGAGCTCCAGAGTATGTGCATTGTTTCAGGGAACCATATTAATGATAAAATAAATGCATTTAAATTCAGAAATAAGGATTTAAAATCATTTTCGGGGGAAAAGTGTGTAGAGAACCTCACTTTCCAAGGCAGAACTAGTGATTAAAATGCAGGGAAAGTGTCTTAAATATGGACATGGAGTACCCTGAGAGCAGGATACAGCACCTGACCTTTCAACCCAGGAAAAGAGTTTGAAAGGCGGGGAAACTTTTTTTTAACATTGAAACTTTGGAGGAGTTTTTTTAACATTGAAAACACAGTCTGTACATTTCCAGGAGAATTTCAATGTTAAAAGATATCCTCCAAATGGACAGGCTCATATTGCTCATATATCCACAATGCATTGACATTTGGAGCTGATATTTGAACGGTGATATATCGGCCACCATATGATGTATTGGTGTGAAAATTGAGACATTTGGACAATGTCAAATATTTATAAACGTTGCATGGACGATACAAACTTGGTATAGTGACAGGTGGTACCCGCTGTAGCACACCCACAAAGTGTGGGGGCCAGAAACACTTCTTTACCTATTTTAAGCGCGTTTCGTCATAAATACACTTTTTTCCCAAGTACAGCAAAGATATTACACAATTTAGAGGCAATGGACGTCCACTCTCGGGAGACGTCCGAGAGTGGTGCGGTTACCCAAAGTGACAGACCTCATTTTACCCGAGAAAAGGGTTTGAAACGTTGGGAAAAGTGATGTAAATAGAGGCAGAGTGAACCCGTGCTTATTGTAGACGGACGCACTCTGTCTACAATGCAGAGAGCTCCATGCAGCAGATGGCTCTTCCACCCAGACTGTACCCAGAGAACAGGCTGCTTCATAGCCCTTTAGAACAAAGGAAAATAGCTTGAATCATGGGTACATGAGTGTTCAAAGTGTGACACTTCCAGGGCACTTCACAGCACTTTAGAACCCAGGAAAGCAGCTTGAATCATGGGTACATGAGTGTTCAAAGTGTGACACTTCCAGGGCACTTCACAGCACTTTAGAACCCAGGAAAGCAGCTTGAATCATGGGTACATGAGTGTTAAAAGTGTGACACTTCCAGGGAACTTCACAGCACTTTAGAACCCAGGAAAGCAGCTTGAATCATGGGTCCATGAGTGTTCAAAGTGTGACACTTCCAGGGAACTTCACAGCACTTTAGAACCCAGGAAAGCAGCTTGAATCATGGGTACATGAGTGTTAAAAGTGTGACACTTCCAGGGAACTTCACAGCACTTTAGAACCCAGGAAAGCAGCTTGAATCATGGGTCCATGAGTGTTCAAAGTGTGACACTTCCAGGGAACTTCACAGCACTTTAGAACCCAGGAAAGCAGCTTGAATCATGGGTACATGAGTGTTAAAAGTGTGACACTTCCAGGGCACTTCACAACACTTTAGAACCCAGGAAAGCAGCTTGAATCATGGGTACATGAGTGTTCAAAGTGTGACACTTCCAGGGCACTTCACAGCACTTTAGAATCCAGGAAAGCAGCTTGAATCATGGGTACATGAGTGTTAAAAGTGTGACACTTCCAGGGCACTTCACAACACTTTAGAACCCAGGAAAGCAGCTTGAATCATGGGTACATGAGTGTTAAAAGTGTGACACTTCCAGGGAACTTCACAGCACTTTAGAACCCAGGAAAGCAGCTTGAATCATGGGTACATGAGTGTTCAAAGTGTGACACTTCCAGGGAACTTCACAGCACTTTAGAACCCAGGAAAGCAGCTTGAATCATGGGTACATGAGTGTTCAAAGTGTGACACTTCCAGGGCACTTCACAGCACTTTAGAACCCAGGAAAGCAGCTTGAATCATGGGTATATTAGTGTTAAAAGTGTGACACTTCCAGGGCACTTCACAACACTTTAGAACCCAGGAAAGCAGCTTGAATCATGGGTACATGAGGGTTAAAAGTGTGACACTTCCAGGGAACTTCACAGCACTTTAGAACCCAGGAAAGCAGCTTGAATCATGGGTACATGAGTGTTAAAAGTGTGACACTTCCAGGGCACTTCACAGCACTTTAGAACCCAGGAAAGCAGCTTGAATCATGGGTACATGAGTGTTCAAAGTGTGACACTTCCAGGGCACTTCACAGCACTTTAGAATCCAGGAAAGCAGCTTGAATCATGGGTACATGAGTGTTAAAAGTGTGACACTTCCAGGGCACTTCACAGCACTTTAGAATCCAGGAAAGCAGCTTGAATCATGGGTACATGAGTGTTCAAAGTATGACACTTCCAGGGCACTTCACAGCACTTTAGAATCCAGGAAAGCGGCTTGAATCATGGGTACATGAGGGTTAAAAGTGTGACACTTCCAGGCATGGGCGTAGGAAGCATCCTCAATGTGGTTGAGACAATTTGTGGGCAGGTGGTGGATCTCACCTCCTCTTGGGGGGGCATGCTCTCCCGGGAAGATTTTTTTTTAAATGTTGAAGTTAAATGGATTTATCTGGTGCACTTTGAGAGCAAAGTTAGGTACTATGGATACATCTCTCAACACACATATGAAACAGTACTGCTTAAAACAGACTTACTTTTTATTTATGCATATTTTACAAACCACTCCCCTTTTAAACTGTATTCTTGTTTTACTGTCCTATAGTATGAGTTGGAATTATTTCGTAGCCGTTATTCTCTTGTTTTTTATAATGATCATATACAAGGTGTGCCTTGGAAATACTTGTTTACATGAGATAACTAAACTCAACGATCTAAACCCTCAGTCCTTTACCTCCCTGAGCTGACGTTATAAGATGTGTCTGACAGGAGAGCGCTCTCCTCTTCCTTGCTGAAGAAACAACTCCTTATGTACGTTAGCGCTCTCTCGTTCACTCACATCCTCACTCCCAGGTCGGCCTATGTTGACGTTATGTCAAGTCCCTCGTGGATTCATCTTCCTATTATACAAACATGCATTTCCAAACATTTGGTCTACCTATGCTGTAAATGTATTATCTCTTTGATTTACTCACGGCATCTATCGCACGTCTGTCCGTCCTGGGAGAGGGATCCCTCCTCTGTTGCTCTCCCTGAGGTTTCTCCATGTTCCCCTTTAAACTGTGGGGTTTCTCTGGAAGTGTTTCCTTGTACGATGTGAGGGTCTAAGGACAGAGGGTCTAAGGACAGAGGGTCTAAGGACAGAGGGTGTCGTATTGTCATACTGATATTCTGTACAAACTGTGAAGTCCACTGAGACAAATGTAACATTTGTGATATTGGGCTATATAAATAAACATTGATTGATTGATTGATTGATTGATTGATTGATTGATTGATTGATTGATTGATTGATTGATTGATTGAAAATAAGAGTCCCAATCTTATTACTATCAAAATAAAAGTGCAAAACGAAAACTTTACAATAAGAAAATATTGGCATACAAATATAATCACTTCTCTAAAAGGTAACTCATTTTAAATACAGTTTATTTATATATAATAATAATAATAATAATAATATTAATAGTAATAAGCTTTATATTTGTATAGTGTGGTGATTGACATTATTCACCCACGGATCTATGGGTTGGGGTATTGTTCAGCACGGACATTTTAGTGAGCCGGACTTCCTGTTTCCGCCGTTCTTTGCTTCCCGTACATGAAGTTGTTTACATGTGTGTTCCGATGCTAAATAAAAGTCTAGCTTGTAGCTTCGATACCCCGCCTCCGACTCCCATCTCTCGGCTCCACAACAGCACCTATTACAATCATTGTAGCCAAACTCGCTTCACAGCAGTTCAATAGACAGATTAATATAAAAGCAATGTAGAGGAGCAGCTACATTTCAACACATATATCCACGAAGATTAATACATGAAGGCTTGTGACTCTGACTTGAATTGGGCTCTTCTTAGGTGACTCGGACTTGGACTCGGACTCGAACTCGAACACAGGTAATAATGACTTGGACTCGGACTCGAACACAGGTAATAATGACTTGGACTCGACTCGGACACTCCTTGGTGACTCGGACTTGGACTCGGACTCGAACACAGGTAATAATGACTCGGACTCGACTCGGACTCGAACACAGGTAATAATGACTCGGACTTGGACTCGGACTCGAACACAGGTAATAATGACTCGGACTTGGACTCGGACTCGAACACAGGTAATAATGACTCGGACTCGACTCGGACACTCCTTGGTGACTCGGACTTGGACTCGGACTCGAAGAGTGGTGACTCGAGAGTGACTTGAACTCGTGAATTGGTGACTTGACTACAACACTGGCAGAAATAGTGATTATAATGCAAAGAGAGTTTACCCAGAGAACAGGCTGCTCCACAGCACTTTACAAGCCAGGAAAAGTGATTGAATCCTGGGTATACATGTTTGAAATAGTCTGATACCTCCAGGGCGCATCACCGCGTTTTACAAGCCAGGGAAGGTGCCTGAATCCTGGGTAAACATTGTTTAATTGTTTTTAAATTTGTGAAACAGTGTTTTGTCACTTTCAAAACTCTCTCGTCATTGGCCAGAGAAATGGGGTCGATGTTGTATTCCATCTGGCCGTTAATATTCCAGTGAGAGGAAGTACGTCCAATGGCAGGAGGAGTCAATGTTAATTTTGTCCAACAAGTGGAGCTTTCCCTGACTATTTCCGAGCAACACTTGTATAGACAGGATTCACAGAGTCAGGCTACAGAATATATAATAATATAATAATCGTAGGAAACATCATATTTCATTCATACAACTCACGTGTTTCTTAATATATTTATTAGAAGCAGCATTTAGTTTGAGTTTGGCGTCTAGGCTCTAGCCTCATCACTCCACAGATTTACAAAGAACATTGAGTGATGATTAGAAAACTATCCCCCGAGCCTGCAGGTGGAAGCTGGGGTGGAAGCTGGGGAGGAAGCTGGGGTGGAAGCTTGGGTGGAAGCTGGGGTGGAAGCTGGGGTGGAAGCTGGGGTGGAAGCTGGGGTGGAAGCTGGAGAGGAGCTGGGGTGGAAGCTGGGAGCTGGGGTGGAAGCTGGGGTGGAAGCTGGGGAGGAAGCTGGGGTGGAAGCTGGGGTGGAAGCTGGGGTGGAAGCTGGGGTGGAAGCTGGGGAGGAAGCTGGGGTGGAAGCTGGGGTGGAAGCTGGGGCGGAAGCTGGGGTGGTGGTGGGGGGGCAGGCGAGCAGCAGTAACATGAAACACAGCAGTGGCAGCAGCAGCATTAGCGAGGCAGAGGCAGGAAGACCTAGCAGCTTAAATAGAGCTGCATGTTAAGGAGAATGTGTTTGGTTGGTTGTCAGAGGGACGAGGTGCGTCACCTGTTAATGTATGATTGGTGCTCGAGTTGACTGAAGTAGCTCGCAGGCTTCGCCCCATATGTGTTTGGTACTGATGGGAATTCTGGCTCTTTTTAGTGAGCCGCATCATTTGGCTCGGCTCAAGAAGAAGAGCCGGCTCTTTCGGCTCCCAAACGGCTCGTCATTTGACCACATATACCTTTTATAAATCCAATGATTTATACGTGTAAACATATATAACTTTCATATCAATGATTTGCTGTGGCCAATTGTTTTCCTTGCATTTACAGACCCTTGTAACTCTCTGATTGTAGAACCACGCTAAACACATAGGCGGCGCGTGAGGCTCAGGTTTGGGAAGGCTAAAGAACTTTTGGTAACTCTTTATATTAAGGTACACAAATTCACCATCAACTAGTTGTTCATTAACATGCATATTAGCAGCATAGTGGCTCTTTATTAGTCATTATAAAACACTTATTGATGCCTTATTCTACATGACCTTATTCTAAAAGTAATAAGCCATTAGTTGAGAGTTTTTCCTCAATAACCCTCTAATTAGTGCTTATCTGTTTCAAGTCAGGAAGTTGTTGAACATGAGTTTGGGTCTTAATAGCTCTGCTCAATATGGGCCTAATAAGGCAGCAGTACCACAAGAATAGTAATTCTCCCATAATAACACTTAACAAATATGATCTATTCTTATGTAACAAGACGTGAAACTATAAGTGTTAATTGAGTCTAAATAACAAAACATTTGGTATTTCTATCTAAGAATATGTTTTTTAGGTTAGACATGGAAAATATGGAATTATTCATTTTTATACTCGTAATATATTGATAAATGACAAGAAACACATTTGAGTTGTGTCAGCACTCTTTATTTTTCGTTAATCACTTTTGAAACAGTGAAAAATAGGCCAAAGATGCTTTATGGCAGAAACCAGAACAACATATTTTGCAAATGTATTTGTTTATTTCTCAGAGCCAGTCTGAGAGAATCAAAGGCTGCATGTAAAGACTTATGGTCGGATACATCTTTGAAGTTTTACTGACTGAATTATTGGAAGGAGTAGGTGTAATGAAGGGAGCCACCTTCTTCAAGAAAGCATTCATGCTCATGGGTTCCCAGCTTAATTTGCCTCTGGCAGACTCCAAGCAGGTCATCGAACCCGATGTCATGGTCATGAACCTCAAGCCTCATCACGTCATTCTCTCGGGCGTTGTAGTGAGTGAAGTCTTCCTCCCACCAGGGGTTTCGGTTGTTGTGGCGAACTTTTGTTTTACCCAGAGTGGCAGATCCACAAGTCACCTCGACATAGGCATCCGGAGTTCCCAGAAAGCCTGAATGAAGTTTGCTGGCACGCAGGTTAAACAGCTTGAGCTGGGCTTCAGCCACTGTCAGAGTGCACAGGACCAAGAGCAGGAGTGGAGAAAAGGAGGCCATGGCTGCAGAAGCTGTGGAAGATGAACACGTTAGAAAAATATCACTGGTCCCCGGCTCGATCTTCAATATCAGGACACATGTCTTTATTATCCCTGTAAGAATGGAAGTGGTCATCACATACATCAGGTTGCATGGGACAAAGAGGGACTTTAGTAGAGTCCTTGATATGCTACAAGAGAGGGTGTTACAGTCAACAAGACGGAAGTATAGTGGTGTTTGTTTGAACTGGGCTTCCATTTACTTTTTATCTCTTAACCTTCAAAACACACATATGGTGTGGAAAGCTCCCACCACACTGCAAAAACAGCTTTTCCAAAAACAAGCTAAATATTCTTGAATCAAGTCAGATGTTCCTGCATCAAGCAAAACAATCTGCCAACGGGGTGAGCCACATTTGCTTGGCTAGAATTCGTAAAACTAGAATTAAAATCTGGCTACTGAAAGACCAACCCGCTCTCTTCAGTCTGCGTACAAATGACACAACTTTACACTTTGGAAAACGCGTGCCATAGATACGCTAAAGTCCGATTTTGCGTGCCTATCATACGCCAACTATTCCCATTGAGTTCTGAGTCCGAGTGTTGCGTGCATATGAGACGCAAATGGATACGGTCGGGTCTGAGGAGACCGGAAGCTGTGTGGTCCATAAAAACATGTTATTACTCGATATCAAGCCACGATTAATGATTTTATTTGTAATCGTATAATGTCAGACTTTTTTTGTCGTCTGTGAGGAAAAGAAATGCCTCAGAGCCTCAGAGCCTCAGAATACTGAAATCTGAATTTTTTTAAATCTTTTTTTCCTTCTAATTTGTTATTATTTTCTAAACAACACACTGTTATTTACTCACCAATAACACACAATTATCCTTGTTTTTATTTATTCATTTAATTCTATAATCTCAGGCTTTTTAGCCGTTTCTCAGAAACTGAATTTCAAAATAAAGTCACCGGAAACAGACGTAGGCCTATAAGGGACATTTCGAGCATCATCGCGATACACAACACAAACCCACTGAACCGATTACCCAAGATCCTCAGCTAGAAGCTCGGTGATTGGATGGTTTAGCCGCAATGCACGGTGGGATATGGTGTTTATGCGATATCAAATCCGTAAAACATTTTTAAAAATAAAATAGTACTTAATTCCGAGTGTTCTTGCTTTTCTCTTTGGAGGTCATCACATAACGGCATTGTAATACACGGTTCGGCTGCATTACATATTACAGACCTGCCGTAGTTCTCTATTTATAGAGCCCTGATGAGAAGACTTCTAGACAAACAGGAAGAACAGCCATGGAAACTGAATATGTGACGTGGATCATAAATATATCAACAATCAAACAACATCTTACATTTCTTTTTACACAATACGTCTCCTTGCAGTATCAACACTAATTCGGCTGACTTTTATATTTGATCCAATCGGTAGATAGGTTATATTTACACCATAACGGTGCACAGCTGATAGAAAGGGACTTGTAGTTTTTAAAGATATTACTGATTTTCTTTGAATATAAGAATGTAAATACTGAGTTGAGAGAATAGTCAGGGGATTGGGGTGATGGGAGACACATCTATGGAATCACAATTTCAACAGCTTACCATTAAATGACGGATATACCTTTCTGTCTGTGATGTTTTACAAATCAGATATTAATGCTAGAAGTAAAACATGAGAAATAGTTTAGCAATATCCTGTAAAATAATTTAAAACATGAATAAAACTATTAAAATACACATCTTCAGATGTTATAGATACATAGTCTCAAACACTAATAATACAAAGTTATTATTAGGATGCTGTGTGTACCTTGTGTGCGCCGCCTAGTGGTTAAAGCACGTTATTGAATTATTTTTGTTGAATAATGTTATTTTTGTTGAATAATGTTATTTGATGAACAAAATATTAGAGTACATACTTTAATAGGGGGAAAGTAGAAGGTCAATGATAGAAATATAGAATATAAAAAATCAAGAAGATACTGTAAGTGATCTCTATAAAACTGTTTAGTGCTGGATGTACAAAGATATTAATATGAGGATGAGCAAAACAGACAAACTAATTAACCTTTATTAACACATTAAAGAATACTTTAGATTAAGGTCTTTTTTTAAATAAGAAAAAAGCTTTGGGGGTATCTACAGATACATATATTAAGCATGACAAAGTACTTAACGTCTAATATATTGCTTTCCTGCAATGTTAACTATGAAGCACTTATTTGAACTGATATTAAACACATGAATGATACTCTTATGTAGATAGAATAAGACATGGGCAGAATATGACAGTTTAATGGTGGAGGTATTCACACATATTGATAGATGTCTTGTAATGCGCTGTTGAGGAACCTGAGACCCAAGATTTTCCTTCATTGCATAACTACACCATGACATGTCAATAAACCTTAGAACATCTTAAAATCTTGAAAGGGATGTGCAAAATAGCCATTATACAGTTTTTAATGAACTATTAGTAAAGAATAACGAGTAATGAATATACTTTATAGAGATCTGCAGATAAATGTTTAGTCTTCTCGAGCACCAACTATCAAATATCTCTCCTGATTGTTGGCACTTCACAATCACCTTCCCTGAATCTGACTCAGGTGTAACTAAAGTCTGATTTAAGGGTTGTTTATATTTCACATCATTAATCAGAATCTGTAAAGTAACTAAAGTAAATGTAGTGGAGTAAAAATACCAGGTTAACCTCTGAATTGTAGTGTAGAATGACAAAGTAACAATGAGCTGTCATGTGGGTATATATTAATGCTGCCCATTATGGATACAAGCGATTTCCACCCATTTATTAATTACATGTTTTAAATGTGTACACACCAATGTGTTTCCTATCGCCTAAACCTCCAGGGCTGTACTCAGTTTAATACTGTCAGCTTCTAATTTTGGGAAAAACGAAAACGTCTTTTAAAACTACAATTCTCAGTAGAGACGTGTCATAGAGAACATGTTGCAAAACACAATAGCCAGCATGTGTAGTTCTGGGGGGGGCGTTCGAGTCCAGTTTTGAATAGTCTGCCGTGGTTTCGTTCCATTTCAAAGAGCTGCTTGATGCTCGGCGTAACCTTGGCGCACTGCCACTCCAACATCCAATCCCAGAGCTTGAAGGTTAATCACGGGGTTTGTCAACGGGACTGTAGTCCCAAACGATAGCTGGGGATTATGGGTAGTGTAGTGTCTACGGCCATCCTAAACTCTGAATTTTTTTTCCGGATATCATATCGCATTAACCCCATATCCCAACGTGCATTGCGGCTAAAACATCATGAGCTTCAAACTGAGGATCTTGGGTAATCAGTTTACCGTCTACCTCTGTTTCCGGTGCCCAAGATTATAGAATTAAACAAATAAATAAAAACAAGGATAATTGTGTGTTATTGTTGAGTAAATAACAGTGTGTTGTTTAGAAAAGAATAATAAAGTAGAAGGAAAAAAAGATTTAAAACAATTCAGATTTCAGTATTCTGAGGCTCTGAGCCGTTTCTTTTCCTCACGGACGGCAAAAAAAAGTCTGACATTATACGATTTTAAATAAAATCATTAATCGTGGCTTGATATCGAGTAATAACATGTTTTTATGGACCACACAGCTTCCGGTCTTCTCAGACACGACCGTATCTATTTGCGACTCATATGCACGCAACACTCGGACTCAGAACTCAATGGGAATAGTTGGCGTATGATAGGCACGCAAAATCGGACTATGGCACGCATTTTCCAATGTGTAAAGTTGTGCCATTTGTACGCAGACTGAAGAGAGTGGGTTGGAAAAACCGTAACGGGCGTGAAACTAGACAAAAAATCTTATTACAAGCAATGACTCCTGCATTATTTAAGAAAGAATAACTTAAAATGAGTGTTTTGGTTGAGTTGACTAAGAATGTATTTCTTAAATTAAAATATATAATTAGTAAAGTCCTTTGGATAAAAGCGTCAGCTAAATGTAATGTAATGCTTAACCAATCACTTCGATCTATTCTCACAAGCCTATCATAGCTCTTACAGTATGTTTAAAACTGTTATTAAGAGAAGAGTCTATACGAACATGCTATCAGCTCACTATGTGTAGCTGGCATCCAGATGTTTGCACTGCAGTTCAAGCTTTAGCTTTTCCTCACATGTGCAACACGGGATCGCAAAACAGTTACAAACATGAGCAACACATTGAGCAGACATGCCGGTTGTTGAGACCCAAAAAAAATGTTTGATAAAAAGGGAATACTGCTGCTAGAAAAAGAACAAATGGCTCAGATTACTTTGAAGAAATGAAAAGTTAAAGCACAAACGCTGTTCTAAGCAAAGTAACAGGAACATTTTAATATGATTATTATTATGATTATTATTATTATTATTATTATTATTATTATCATGAACAGTGCAGTATTACCTGTAGTCCTGATGCTGGTCTGTCTGCACACTGTGTGCTTTTCCTTACGTTTTTAAAGGCCAGCAAAACTCTTATCAGCTTCATCCCACCCTCCCACCTCTGAACGGCCACAGCACCTGCTACACAACCTGCTACACAACCTGCTACACAACCTGCTACACAACCTGCTACACCTGCTACCCAACCTGCTACCCAACCTGCTACACAACCTGCTACACAACCTGCTACACAACCTGCTACACAACCTGCTACACAACCTGCTACACAACCTGCTACCCAACCTGCTACACAACCTGCTACACAACCTGCTACACAACCTGCTACACAACATGCTACCCAACCTGCTACACAACCTGCTACACAACCTGCTACACAACCTGCTACACAACCTGCTACCCAACCTGCTACACAACCTGCTACACAACCTGCTACACAACCTGCTACACAACCTGCTACCCAACCTGCTACACAACCTGCTACACAACCTGCTACACAACCTGCTACACAACCTGCTACCCAACCTGCTACACAACCTGCTACCCAACCTGCTACACAACCTGCTACACAACCTGCTACCCAACCTGCTACACAACCTGCTACCCAACCTGCTACACAACCTGCTACCCAACCTGCTACACAACCTGCTACACAACCTGCTACACAACCTGCTACACAACCTGCTACCCAACCTGCTACACAACCTGCTACACAACCTGCTACACAACCTGCTACACAACCTGCTACACAACCTGCTACACAACCTGCTACCCAACCTGCTACACAACCTGCTACACAACCTGCTACCCAACCTGCTACACAACCTGCTACACAACCTGCTACACAACCTGCTACCCAACCTGCTACACAACCTGCTACACACAACCTGCTACCCAACCTGATACCCAACCTGCTACACAACCTGCTACACAACCTGCTACACAACCTGCTACCCAACCTGCTACACAACCTGCTACACAACCTGCTACCCAACCTGCTACCCAACCTGCTACACAACCTGCTACACAACCTGCTACACAACCTGCTACACAACCTGCTACACAACCTGCTACCCAACCTGCTACACAACCTGCTACACAACCTGCTACCCAACCTGCTACCCAACCTGCTACACAACCTGCTACACAACCTGCTACACAACCTGCTACCCAACCTGCTACACAACCTGCTACCCAACCTGCTACACAACCTGCTACACAACCTGCTACACAACCTGCTACCCAACCTGCTACCCAACCTGCTACACAACCTGCTACCCAACCTGCTACACAACCTGCTACACAACCTGCTACACACAACCTGCTACACAACCTGCTACACAACCTGCTACACAACCTGCTACACAACCTACTACACAACCTGCTACACAACCTGCTACACAACCTCAACAATCAGCATGTTACAACATGACAGACTTAGAATGTTAGGCCTATTGGTCCCTTTATCCAGTATCTGATGAGAGGACTTCGACACATGAACATTGTATTATTTGTTAAGTCCGAGGAGAGGGTTGTTGAGCTACTCTCTATGAACACATCATAACATGTGACTTCCTGCAGGGAGAGGAATCTGTCTGGAAGCACATGATGAAAGGCAGACACATGTTCAACTATTACAGAAGAGCAATAGAAAACGCTATGAGTGGAAACATGGATGTGTAGTGTCCAGGACAGGAGGACTTTGCAGCTGGTGAATCAAACTGCCCAGAGTAATACCATCTAGAACATCAGTGATGTTGGCAGGAAAGGTGTCTGCAATGAGCACACATTATATTAAAGCCAAAGCCAAACTTTTCTGTAAACAAAAGACAGATTTTCTGCCTTTTTGTGTTTTTTTTATTTGGCAAAATTGGATTACAACCGCAAGCACAAAAATAATCTCCTTCAACTTTGAGCTAGTGTCCGATACCTCCTAGGATACAGGTATCTATAGACATGTGGTTCAATATCAAGGAGGATTTCTGATTCAATATTTTCAAACATCACAAACATATCTTTCCTGATGCACATGTTCATGAAAGCTTGTTTTTGTGTCTGTCTGAAGTCACAGAATGTTCTTGAACAATGAAACCTCACACGTGTGATTTCTCTTCCCAGATGAGAGTAAAGATTTATAGAAAATCTATCTGGAGATGTAAAATGAAAATAAGTGACCTACGAATAAACCTATTACAACTTCAGATAAAAAGAACATTCAAATATAAATACTACAGCACAAGTTAAATGTAGTTAAATACAATGATTAGTTTTTTTAATTTGTGTGGATTGTGTTAATAAAATAATGTTTTTTCCTTTATTTTGTATTTGCAGGTAAAAAAGAGTCAATGGAATAATCTGCTGCAGACTGCTCAGCGTGTATGAGAGAAAAGAGAGTAGCCACACTCAGTCAGTTAGTGCCTATCTTCAGAGTTTAAAAGTAACACCGGACATAATATTACATTTTTAGATTTAAATCAATTCTTGTCAGAATGATGATGTCACACTCCATCAGACTGAGAAGTGTTAATCAAGTTTACAATATGATGTAACAACTCATAGATGTGAGGCTAACCCCACAGCAGCATGAGAACATGTGGCAAAGCACATCTGCCACCAGTGTGGGAAGAATCCAGCTGCTGCATGTGATGTGAGCATGACACCAGACACGTCCTTCACAGCAGATACCAGACCGCCTTCAACCACTTGTTTGGTGGGAAGATAAGTGTCCAACACAATATGTGCTTCATTCTTGGACTTCATCATTATTTGACTAATTTAACAACGCCTTTTTGTCTCTTATTTTTCGATCTTGCATTTTGTGTATACTCAATGTTATTCAGCTTTCTGACCCCCCTCAGTGAGTCTTTAGCGATATACTTCAGAGCTATTGAGCCTTTCCCCACGTTTCTTTAAAGTGAAGACTTAGTGGTTAGATCCATCTTCACATCACAATGTTACATTTCCAACTCAATACAAATGATCTTAATTCACATTTATGATATTAGTTGCCTCTAGAAATGCCTGAGAAAATCTATATCTGTTCACCAGTGTCATTGAGGATCAACCCACTCTGTAAATACAAAGGGTTTTTTAAAGTTTTCCCCCCAAAAAATGTAACAGTTTTTTATTGTATTTCATAATTACAGGAAATCATATTACAATTAAAAGAATAAACGGTTTGTTGAAATGTGTCATGTAAAATACATGACACATTTCAACAAACTGTGGAAATGGAATACGTTATTTATCTGTTTTTAAATGCAAATTTAACAACACTAACCGTATAAATAAATGATTTTCCGTTGGCAAAATGTGCTGCATTTTCTGTAATTTTATAAAACAATACGTTTGTTATGGCTATATATCAAATACATAACAAATACTGTTCATACTCATTTAAAAAATGTATAATTGCAAGAAAATATCTGAGTAAAGAAAGAAGTATTTTGCAATTTTGCTTAATTTAACCACTACTTTACATTGATAAACTGAAACAACACAAGTATCCTATTATAGTAAAGAAAACTACATTTGAACACATTGGACTTGTATTACTTCATGTGACCATTCACTTTTGATTTCTGAGTAGAAGAACAAGAAGAAGATATACTTTATTAATCCCTCAGAGGGAAATGTCTTCCCCCACTCTGTTGTGTTTAAACACATTAAACGCGTTGAAGCTTGCCGGTGGGCGTGTCTGGCGTGCGACCAACAACCAATGACATTAATTTCCCGCCCGGACACACAAGCACACGGTTTGATTGGCTAAACTATTACACTTTTTTTTTTTTAAACGTCAAAGTACTGGCTATTAATATCTAATATAAAAATAATCAAATGCAATAACGTGCTTTAACCACCAGGTGTCCCGTTATATCAGCTGTGCACCTTTATTCAATTTAATTCAAAACCTTTATTTATCCAGGTAATATCCCATTGAGATCAATGATCTCTTTTTCAAGGGAGACCTGCAGCAGTAGGTTCCACATGAAAACATAAACAACAGAACAACAAAAGGACATCATACCGTTATGGTGTAAATATAACCTACCGATTGGATCAAATATAAAAGTCAGCCAAATTAATGTTGATCCTTCGAGGAGACGTATTGTGTGAAAAGAAATGTAAGATGTTGTTTGATTGCTGATATATTTATGATCCACGTCACGTTTTCAGTTTTGGTGGCAGTTCTCCTGTTTGTCTAGAAGTCTTCTCATCAGGGCTCTATAAATAAAGAACTACGGCAGATCTGTAATATGTAATGCAGCCGAACCGTGTATTACAATGCCGTTATGTGATGACTTTCAAAGAGAAAAGCAAGAACACTCGGAATAAAGTATTATTTTATTTTTAAAAAATGTTTTCGGATTTCATATCACATGCACACCATATCCCAGAGTGCATTGCGGCTAAACCATCCAATCACCGAGCGGAGGATCTTGCCTACGTCTGTTTCCGGTATCGTTTATGACGGATGTATTTTGCTATACGTACACACATCCCTTCACATTTAAATTGTAATGTACATTAAAGTATTTTGTGAGGCCTTCTAACATGTTTTTAAATATAACTACGGTTGTAGTTAAAGAGTTTGTAAATTAACATAAACCGAAGCTGTTGGCAACGCAATCGCACAACGTCAGGTCCGTTAATTCCACATCCACACGCATGTCTTGCCGTGATACCGGGTTGGATCTGTGTGACACTGTCAGGTATCAGATGATCCCCCCCCCCCCTCTTTCCTGTTTCACGCTTAGTCCCCTGTGTCTCTAGCATCTTTCAGTTCCTTTCTCACAATATGGGTTTAAAAAATAGACATCTCTGAGGGATGTGACATCAGCGTTGGTGAAAACAATGTTTTTACAAGTTACAGTTTACACCTTTACTCTTATCAATATTTTTGAAATAACAGTATTTCTCCATCACACACACACACACACACACACACACACACACACACACACACACACACACACACACACACACACACACACACACACACACACACACACACACACACACGACTCTAAAAGGCTAGCTTGTGATTTTTAACACTTTTTCTGTGTGAAACTAGGCAGTTTTATACATGTACTGATTGTTGCTTGATTCTCTCACCAAGGTACATGCTGTTATAAAATACTGATTGTGTAGCATGTTGTGTAGCAGGTTGTGTAGCAGGTTGTGTAGCAGGTTGTGTAGCAGGTGCTGTGGTCAATGTGTGGTGGGAGGGTGGGATGAAGCTGATAAGAGGTTTGCTGGCCTTTAAAAACGTAAGGAAAAGCACACAGTGTGCAGAGAGACCAGCATCAGGACTACAGGTAATACTGCACTGTTCATGATAATAATAATAATAATAATAATAATAATAACATCATTAAAACGTTCCTGTCATTTTGCTTAGAAGAGCGTTTGTGCTTTACCTTTTCATTTCTTCAAAGTAATCTGAGCCCGGGGACCATTTGCTCAATGTGTTGCTCATGTTTGTAACTGTTTTGCGATCGCGTGTTGCACATGTCAGGAAAAGCTAAAGCTTGAATTGCAGTGCAAACATCTGGATGCCAGCTACACATAATGAGCTGATAACATGTTTGTATAGACTCTTCTCTTAATAATAGTTTTAAACATACTGTAAAAGCAACAAGACATTAAATAGTTTTTAGGAAAAAAATGACTTGAACCTTTAACACTTGGACCGCCAACGGGTCAATTTTACCCGCAGCTGTTTTTTGATTGTATGTAACTTTTAGAGAGAGAGAGAGAGAGAGAGAGAGAGAGAGAGAGAGAGAGAGAGAGAGAGAGAGAGAGAGAGAGAGAGAGAGAGAGAGAGAGAGAGAGAGAGCCAGATAGACAGTTATAGATAGATCGATAAATAGTTATAGATAGAGAGAGATAGAGAGATTTGTACCTAAACAAAACACAAGTCTAACACCAAGCGTTTAAATCAGCACTGGTAGCGATATTGTATGCTTCATGCTATCTGCACAAACTATATCATATGAAAAGCTGAGAGTCCACAGATTCTATTGGTATACGTTTCATCCCTGTGCGATCAAAACTCACTCCTCTACATCATAAATAAAAGAACATTGTACCATGAAAATCAATAGCGGGTAAATTTGACCCGTTGGTGGTTTTAGGTATACAGCGACCTCTGGCGGTTCTAGTGTTAAAGTCAATTGCATTGGTGTATACACTAGGGGTTTCACAACTACCAATATTTACTAGTCGACTAGTTTTTCAAAATAGTAGTCGACTAGTCGACACGTCATAATAGAGACACACAAAGAGAGGTTTACAACTGTATTTTCTATTGGAACTCATACAGTAACATTAAACACTGCATTTTAATTTGTGTTACATGGCTGAGTAAATAACAAACACTGGACTCACCAAAATCGACAGCAAAAAACTCTTGTTTACATAAATGCCACGTAAATCCAGTGCGTAACAGCGCATTGCGCAACACTTCGATGTCCTCCACGATAACGTCCACCTTTCCATATTTTTGGTTTGAACACCAACGCATCGACATGTGAGGGAAGGAGGCTTGACCGCTTTCGGGTGACAGTGTTGCCTGCCAGGGAAAAAACCCTCTCACTCGGGGTGCTTGTGGCTGGAATAGCCAGGTAGCTCCTCGAAAGCGGGGGAAGCGGTGCACGTTTTCTGCCCACCACTCCAGTGGATTATCCATTGTGGGGATATGCGGTGTCCGCTGGCAGTAATCCCGTAGCTCATCATCCGCATCACTGTTGACCCGTGTTTTCTTGCTGTTCGTCTGCCTCTGTTCAGTGCTGACGCCGGTCCGTTGCTCACTGGTGCTAGCATTACTGCTAGTGCTAGCTGTCGGCAGCGGGTGTCTCATCTTCAGATGGTTGCGCATAGCAGATGCATTTGTATTGTACTTCAGTACAGCTGTACACAACTGACACTTCACTGTGCAGTTGGTTACATCTTCGTTGAAGTTCTGCCATACATAAGAATGTCGGACGTGTTTTGTAGCATTTTGCAGCACCTCGTTTACCTCCATTTTTTTCCACGACTAGTCGACTAGGGCCTACAGCGCCGACTAGTGGTAAAGGTAGTCGACTAGTCGATTAGTTGGTGAAACCCCTAGTATACACCTGCTAAATAAATCATTAGTAGTTTGAAAGGAATTTCTTTACTATTATTTAATTACATGTAGCTACCTCCTTTTCTCAAACTTAAAAAGGGACTCTTATACCTGGCCAATGATATTTGATCCTTGACTTGTCTCAGCCAGTACCGAAGGAGTGGCAGACCGGAGTGGTGGTTCCCCTTTTCAAAAAGGGGGATCAGAGGGTGTGTGCCAATTACCGAGGCATCACACTACTCAGCCTCCCCGGGAAAGTTTACTCTAAGGTACTCGAAAGGAGGGTCAGGCCGATTGTCGAACCTCAGATTGAGGAGGAACAATGCGGATTCCGTCCTGGTCGTGGAACGACGGATCAGCTTTTTACTCTCGCAAGGATCCTGGAGGGGGCCTGGGAGTATGCTTATCCAGTCTACATGTGTTTTGTAGACTTGGAGAAGGCATATGACCGGGTTCCCAGGGAGTCACTGTGGGAGGTGCTGCAGGAGTATGGGGTGAGGGGGTCTCTACTCAGGGCCATCCAATCTCTGTACTCCCAAAGCGAGAGCTGTGTCCGGGTCCTCGGCAGTAAGTCGGACCCATTTCAGGTGAGGGTTGGCCTCCGCCAGGGCTGCGCTTTGTCACCAATCCTGTTTGTAATATACATGGATGGGATTTCGAGGCGTAGTCGAGGGGGAGGGGGTCTGCAGTTTGGTGGACTAAGGATTGCACCACTGCTTTTTGCAGATGATGTGGTTCTGATGGCTTCATCGGTCTGCGACCTTCAGCACTCACTGGATCGGTTCGCAACCGAGTGTGAAGCGGCTGGGATGAGGATCAGCACCTCCAAATCTGAGGCCATGGTTCTCAGCAGGAAACCGATGGACTGTCCACTCCAAGTAGGGAATGAGTCCTTACCCCAAGTGAAGGAGTTCAAGTATCTCGGGGTCTTGTTCTCGAGTGAGGGAACAATGGAGCGTGAGATGGGTCGGAGAATCGGAGCAGCGGGAGCGGTACTGCAGTCTCTTTACCGCACCGTTGTGACGAAAAGGGAGCTGAGCCAAAAGGCAAAGCTCTCTGTCTACCGGGCCATTTTCGTTCCTACCCTCACCTATGGTCATGAAGGATGGGTCATGACCGAAAGAACGAGATCGCGGGTACAAGCGGCCGAGATGGGTTTTCTCCGCAGGGTGGCTGGTGTCTCCCTTAGGGATAAGGTGAGAAGTTCGGTCATCCGGGAGGGACTCGGAGTTGAACCGCTCCTCCTTCGCGTCGAAAGGAGCCAGTTGAGGTGGTTCGGGCACCTAGTTAGGATGCCACCTGGGCGCCTCCCTAGGGAGGTGTTCCAGGCACGTCCAGCTGGGAAGAGACCAAGGGGTAGACCTAGAACCAGATGGAGGGATTATATCTCTTCTCTGGCCTGGGAGCGCCTTGGGATCCCCCAGTCAGAGCTGGTTGATGTGGCCAGGGAAAAGAAAGTTTGGGGCTCTCTGCTGGAACTGCTACCTCCGCGACCCGACCACGGATAAGCGGGAGAAGATGGATGGATGGATGGACTTGTCTCAGCCGAGAAAGGTTTTTAAACTCATTATTCAGGAAAGTAAGTCTGAGAGTCAATGCTAGTTTGCAGAAATGTCCTCTCCTCCTACCCTAGGACTTTGCTCCTGCACAGCAGACTAAAAGACAATGAGTAAAGAATTTGAAGTAGTTGAATTCCAGTTTAAACAAGAATCGTTTTTTTATTAATTAAAGCTCCAATTTGCCCTTTATTAAGGATTACATCTGTCTTTAAAAATGAATATGCTTTTTTCAAAGCAAATATTAAAATGTATGTGAAAGTAGATGTTTGAGGGTTTGAACCTTCTCTGTCCAACACTGACAAACGTCTGAAACAAAAATCAACATCTCAAAACGGATGCCATTTGTTTTGGGTGGTATCAGAAATGGCTCATCACTCCATCTACCACCTCTTAACCCCACCTCTAATGGCTCATCACTCCATCTACCACCTCTTAACCCCACCTCTAATGTTAGAAGATTAAGACTTAAAACAAATGCTTTTTAGGTACACTTACTGGAAACACAATGAAGGCTTTGGCATAAGCTAGCTAGTAGATTCATAAAAAAAAAATGCACAGAGGTTCTCAAGAAAATGAGAGACAAGTGCACACTGCAAAGAACAAAGTAAAAAAAAGATTCTGGGAAACAATTCTTATTTTTCGTCTAAAAAATGTCAAATATTCTTGTTAAGAATGTTCTGTTTAACCCTTGTGTTGTGTTCGAAAGCTGTTTCCGTTCGTGGTGTTCGTGGGTACATTTTGACCCATGATTTATCTCAGTCCAAAACACACACCAATAATGACTATCATTCGGGTTCGGGTCTCCCCAGACCCGAAAACCAAATCATACGCTTTTTTTTTAGAGACCTTCAGACTTGGCTAAAATTGTCAAAATAATGTTGGGAGTGTTTCCATCGCCTCAGTGGAGGATATCATGAAGCCTCAGTGGAGGATATCAGGAAGCCTCGTTCCGATACAAAAACTAGAGCGTAGTTATTATATCATTTTCACTAGAAACGGGTCACGGGTCACGGGTCACGGGTCACGGGTCACGGGTCACGGGTCACCCGAACACAACATAAGGCTTAGGAAAAGTATTCTTACTTTGAGAAAATATATCTGACTTCTTCTTATTAAAAAATGCTATCTCATATTGAGCTAGAATGAACCAGAAACAAGTTCAAGTATTGGTTTGCATAAATTCCCGGAACAGATTTATTTTTTCTTATTTTAAGAAATACACCATCAAACAACTTCTCAATTTAAGAATCTGATTAAATGAAACCAATTTTAAATTTCATATTTATGTATTCATTGTCGAGAGCTGTCTATTCACTTCACACATTGAGACCACAGGAGGTGTGTGGCTAGTGTGTTGGTGTTGGGATCAGGGGGTCTCAGGTTCAAACCCCACTGCAGTCAGCATGTCGTTGTGTCCCTGAGACACTTCACCCCAAAGTGCTCGTGAGGGGATTGTCCACAGTATTAAGTATGTGAGTCCCTTTGGATAAAAGTGTCTAACAAGTGATGTAACTGTGGTATACACACATTTTAAACTTGATTTACATTCTAAGTTTAAGACAAAGTCACTAATATATTGTGTCAATTAAAGCCAATGATTCTAATTGTAAGCTTTCTTTGATCATTATAAATCTTAATTTAAGAAATACATTCTTAGTCAACTTAACCAAAACACTAATTTTAAGTTATTCTTTCTTAAATCATGCAGGAGTCATTGCTTATATTAAGCATGTTTGTCTAGTTTCACGCCCGTTACGGTTTTTCAGTAGCTAGATCTTTATTTTAGTTTTACGAATTCTAGCCAAGCAAATGTGGCTCACCCCATTGGCAGATGGTTTTGCTTGATGCAGGAACATCTGACTTGATTCAAGAATATATTTAGCTTGTTTTTGGAAAGGCTGTTTTTGCAGTGTGGTGGGAGCTCTCCACACCATATGTGTGTTTTGAAGGTTAAGAGATAAAAAAGTAAATGGAAACCCAGCTCAAACAAATCCAGCTGTTACCAGATTAAAAATGCACACTCTTTCCTTTGACGGTGATGACAACGTATTTGGCTAAGCTGGAATTTTGTATATAAGAGCAGGAAGTAAAGGACATCTTATCTACATGATTGTACATGTGTGCACTATTTAACTATTGATAACTTTTTCACAGTAATACTAATAAAATACCTCAAAGTGGTTAATGGGTTGTATTACGTTGTGTCAGGGTAAACTTGAGAGTAACACAATAAAAGATGACACTTTACAGTGGATTTAACAGAGGCAGAAAACTAGTAAAGGTTTTTGTCAAAGTTATCTCCTTTGCAGGGGTATGCATTCACTTTTTTGCACATATCACCCGTGCTCCAGAGTTTTCAAAATTGTAACACAAATATAAAAATATAAAGTAATTCCACTGTAGTTTTGGACTCACTCTGTGTTGGGGGAACCACAGTCCACTACGTAAACTGCCATTTACTATTAATGGAATACGAATAAGTACTGAACATTTTTTTAAGTATTAACACTAGAACCGCCAGAGGTCGCTGTATACCTAAAACCGCCAAGGGGTCAAATGTACCCGCTATAGATGTTCAAGGTACAATGTTCTTTTATTTATCATACAGAACAGTGAGTTTTGATCGCACAGGGATGAAACTTATACCAATAGAATCTGTGGACTCTCAGCTTTTCATATGATAAAGTTTGTGCAGATAGCATGAAGTTTAAAATATCGCTAAGAGTGCTGATTTAAACGCTTGGTGTTAGACTTGTGTTTTGTTTAGGTACAAATCTCTCTATCTCTCTCTATCGATCTATCTGTAATGTTCTGTTCTATGAACATATAATTGTCTACATAAATAGACGACGCAGACTACTTCTCTCATTCCGAGTGTCCATCTTTCTTCAACCGGCACGTAACCTGCACACATGCATTACGTCCTCAACGTGAGCTCAGTCAACCAAGATCTTGTATTCTCCAAGATGTTACACGATCTATAACTATCTATCTGTCTGTCTCTCTCTCTCTCCATCTATCAATATATCCATCTATCTATTTATAACTATCTATCTATCTCTCTCTCTCTCTATCCATCTATCAATATATCTATCTATCTATCTATCTATAACTATCTATCTATCTATAACTATCTATCTATCTATCTATCTATCTATAACTATCTATCTGTCTATCTCTCTCTCTATCCATCTATCAATATATCTATCTATCTATCTATCTATAACTATCTATCTATCTATCTATCTATAACTATCTATCTGTCTATCTCTCTCTCTATCCATCTATCAATATATCTATCTATCTATTTATAACTATCTATCTATCTCTCTCTCTCTCTATCCATCTATCAATATATCTATCTATCTATCTATAACTATCTATCTATCTATAACTATCTATCTATCTATCTATCTATCTATAACTATCTATCTGTCTATCTCTCTCTCTCTCCATCTATCAATATATCTATCTATCTCTCTCAATATATCTCTCTATCTATAAGGAACCACAGTAGACAAAAGGCGTTGCTATAGCAACACGTCATGTTTACGCTGCATTTTCTATGAGGTAAATATTACCCGCTGGCGGATATAGGTATAAATGGCATTTTTGTTGGCGATTTTTTCAATCTGACTTCATATTGACAATTGTTAACAACAGAGGGGTCTACATAACACACTTTCAGGAAAAGTCACGGACTGGGAGACTTTAATATGTTATTGAACAAAAGTTACATACAATCAAAAAACAGCTGCGGGTAAAATTTACCCGTTGGCGGTTCTAGTGTTAAAAAAAGAAATATTTATTTATTTTATAATTGTTTGTGCCCATAACGTGGAAGCAGAAAGTAGTCGTGCTAGGCTCCCCTTTATGGTCCCACTGAATCCAAGTAGTTACCATACACACTCCCTAAACTACCATGAACAAGATGAAGCAGGAAATATATAGCCTAATAGTGATTCATCAGTGACCCCACATGGAAATTAGGTAGCCAACACGGCAATATGTCTTACCTTTGTTGTTTTGTGATCAAAAGTGGTCTTCAATGGCATTAAAATGATAAAAACGCTGCTGAAGTGAATCCATAGGTGAATCCAATGTGTCTGTGTCACTTTGAAATCATTTGAAATCATCTTTGATATTTTTCTAACGTGTTCATCTTCCACAGCTTCTGCAGCCATGGCCTCCTTTTCTCCACTCCTGCTCTTGGTCCTGTGCACTCTGACAGTGACTGAAGCCCAGCTCAAGGTGTTTAACATGCGGGCCAACAAACTTCATTCAAACATTCTGGGAACTCCGGATGCCTATGTCAAGGTGTTTTGTGGATCTGCCAATCTGGGTAAAACAATAATTCGCCACAACAACCGAAACCCCTGGTGGGAGGAAGACTTCACTCACTACAACACCCGAGAGAATGACGTGATGAGGCTTGAGGTTCATGACCATGACGTTGGGTTCGATGACCTGCTTGGAGTCTGCCTGCAGCAAATTAAGCTGGGAACCCATGAGCATGAATGCTTTCTTGAAGAAGGTGGCTCCCTTCATTACACCTACTCCCTCGAATAATTCAGTCAGTAAAACTTCAAAGATGTATCCGACCATAAGTCTTTACATGCAGCCTTTGATTCTCTCAGACCGGCTCTGAGAAACAAACAAATACATTTGCAAAATATGTTGTTCTGGTTTCTGCCATAAAGCATCTTTGGCCTATTTTTCCTGTTTCAAAAGTGATTAACGAAAAATAAAGAGTGCTGACACAACTCAAACGTGTTTCTTGTCATTTATCAATATATTACGAGTATATAAATGAATAATTCCATATTTTCCATGTCTAACCTAAAAAACATATTCTTAGATAGAAATACCAAATGTTTTGTTATTTAGACTCAATTAACACTTATAGTTTCACGTCTTGTTACATAAGAATAGATCATATTTGTTAAGTGTTATTATGGGAGAATTACTATTCTTGTGGTACTGCTGCCTTATTAGGCCCATATTGAGCAGAGCTATTAAGACCCAAACTCATTTACAACAACTTCCTGACTTGCAACAGATAAGCACTAATTAGAGGGTTATTGAGGAAAAACTCTCAACTAATGGCTTATTACTTTTAGAATAAGGTCATGTAGAATAAGGCATCAATAAGTGTTTTATAATGAGTAATAAAGAGCCACTATGCTGCTAATATGCATGTTAATGAACAACTAGTTGATGGTGAATTTGTGTACCTTAATATAAAGAGTTACCAAAAGTTCTTTAGCCTTCCCAAACCTGAGCCTCACGCGCCGCCTATGTGTTTAGCGTGGTTCTACAATCAGAGAGTTACAAGGGTCTGTAAATGCAAGGAAAACAATTGGCCACAGCAAATCATTGATATGAAAGTTATATATGTTTACACGGATAAATCATTGGATTTATAAAAGGTATATGTGGTCAAATGACGAGCCGTTTGGGAGCCGAAAGAGCCGGCTCTTCTTCTTGAGCCGAGCCAAATGATCCGGCTCACTAAAAAGAGCCAAGAATTCCCATCAGTACCGAACACATATGGGGCAAAGCCTGCGAGCTAGTTCAGTCAACTCGAGCACCAATCATACATTAACAGGTGACGCGCCTCGTCCCTCTGACAACCAACCAAACACATTCTCCTTAACATGCAGCTCTATTTAAGCTGCTAGGTCTTCCTGCCTCTGCCTCGCTAACGCTGCTGATGCTGCCACTGCTGTGTTTCATGTTACTGCTGCTCGCCTGCCCCCCCACCACCACCCCAGCTTCCACCCCAGCTTCCACCCCAGCTTCCACCCCAGAGTCACATCTCTGAGGGATGTGACTCTGGGGTGGTGAAAACAATGTCTTTACATGTCACAGTTTATCCCTTTACTCTTATCAATATTTTTGAGATAACAGGGTCTCTCCATCACACACACACACACACACACACACACACACACACACACACACACACACACACACACACACACACACACACACAGAGACACACACACCACACACACACAGACACAGACACACACACACACACACACACACACACACACACACACACGCACACCTGTGACTCTAAAAGGCTAGCTTGTGATTTTTAACACTGTGAAAGTAGGCAGTTTTATACATTTACTGATTGTTGCTTGATTCTCTCACCAAGGTACATGCTGTTATAAAATACTGATTGTGTAGCAGGTTGTGTTGTGTAGCAGGTTGTGTAGCAGGTTGTGTAGCAGGTTGTGTAGCAGGTTGGGTGGCAGGTTGTGTAGCAGGTTGTGTAGCAGGTTGTGTAGCAGGTCGGGTAGCAGGTCGTGTAGCAGGTTGGGTGGCAGGTTGTGTAGCAGGTTGTGTAGCAGGTTGTGTAGCAGGTCGGGTAGCAGGTTGTGTAGCAGGTCGGGTAGCAGGTTGTGTAGCAGGTCGTGTAGCAGGTTGTGTTGGGTAGCAGGTTGTGTAGCAGGTTGTGTAGCAGGTTGTGTAGCAGGTTGTGTAGCAGGTTGTGTAGCTGGTTGTGTAGCAGGTTGTGTAGCAGGTTGTGTAGCAGGTTGTGTAGCAGGTTGGGTAGCAGGTTGTGTAGCAGGTTGTGTAGCAGGTTGGGTAGCAGGTTGTGTAGCAGGTTGTGTAGCAGGTTGTGTAGCAGGTTGTGTAGCAGGTTATGTAGCAGGTTGGGTAGCAGGTTGTGTAGCAGGTTGTGTAGCAGGTTGGGTAGCAGGTTGGGTAGCAGGTTGTGTAGCAGGTTGGGTAGCAGGTTGTGTAGCAGGTTGTGTAGCAGGTTGGGTAGCAGGTTGTGTAGCATGTTGTGTAGCAGGTTGGGTAGCAGGTTGTGTAGCAGGTTGTGTAGCAGGTTGGGTAGCAGGTTGTGTAGCAGGTTGGGTAGCAGGTTGTGTAGCAGGTTGTGTAGCATGTTGTGTAGCAGGTTGGGTAGCAGGTTGTGTAGCAGGTTGTGTAGCAGGTTGGGTAGCAGGTTGGGTAGCAGGTTGTGTAGCAGGTTGTGTAGCTGATTGTGTAGCAGGTTGTGTAGCAGGTTGGGTAGCAGGTTGTGTAGCAGGTTGGGTAGCAGGTTGGGTAGCAGGTTGTGTAGCTGATTGTGTAGCAGGTTGTGTAGCAGGTTGGGTAGCAGGTTGTGTAGCAGGTTGGGTAGCAGGTTGTGTAGCAGGTTGGGTAGCAGGTTGTGTAGCAGGTCGTGTAGCAGGTTGTGTAGCAGGTTGTGTAGCAGGTTGTGTAGCAGGTTGGGTAGCAGGTTGTGTAGTAGGTTGTGTAGCAGGTCGTGTAGCAGGTTGTGTAGCAGGTTGTGTAGCAGGTTGGGTAGCAGGTTGTGTAGCAGGTTGTGTAGCAGGTTGGGTAGCAGGTTGTGTAGCAGGTTGTGTAGCAGGTTGTGTAGCAGGTTGTGTAGCAGGTTGTGTAGCAGGTTGTGTAGCAGGTTGTGTAGCAGGTGCTGTGGCCGTTCAGAGGTGGGAGGGTGGGATGAAGCTGATAAGAGGTTTGCTGGCCTTTAAAAACGTAAGGAAAAGCACACAGTGTGCAGAGAGACCAGCATCAGGACTCCAGGTAATACTGCACTGTTCATAATAATAATAATAATAATAATATTAAAATGTTCCTGTTACTTTGCTTAGAACAGCGTTTGTGCTTTAACTTTTCATTTCTTCAAAGTAATCTGAGCCATTTGTTCTTTTTCTAGCAGCAGTATTCCCTTTTTATCAAACATTGTTTTTGGGTCTCAACAACCGGCATGTCTGCTCAATGTGTTGCTCATGTTTCTAACTGTTTTGCGATCGCGTGTTGCACATGTGAGCAAAAGCTAAAGCTTGAATTGCAGTGCAAACATCTGGATGCCAGCTACACGTAGTGAGCTGATCGTGAGCTGATTTAAAGATACTGTAAAAGCAACAAGACATTAAATAGTTTTTAGGAAAAAAACGACTTGAACCACTGAGGTCAATTGCATTGGTGTATACACCTGCTAAATAAATCATTTGTAGTTTGAAAGGAATTTCTTTACTATTATTTAATTAGATGTACCTCCTTTTCTCAACCTTACATTACATGATACTTGTTAGACACTTTTCTCCAAAGCGACGTACATACTCAGTATTGAGGGCAACCCCCACAGGAGCACTTTGGGGTGGAGTGTCTCAGGGACACAACGACATGCTGACTGCAGTGGGGTTTGAACCTGAGACCCCCTGATCCCAACACCAACGCTCTATCCACTTCTCCACATCTAAAAAGGGACTCTTATTCCTGGCCAATGATATTTGATCCTTGACTTGTCTCAGCAGAGAAAGCTTTTTAAACTCATTATTCTGAAAAGTAAGTCTGAGAGTCATTGCTAGTTTGCAGAAATGTCCTCTCCTCCTACCCTAGGACTTTGCTCCTGCACAGCAGACTAAAAGACAATGAGTAAAGAATTTGAAGTTGTTGAATTCCAGTTTAAACAAGAATAGTTTTATTATTAATTAAAGCTCCAATTTGCCCTTTATTAAGGATTACATTATATCTGTCTTTAAAAATGAATATGCTTTTTTCAAAGCAAATATGAAAGTGTATGTGAAAGTAGATGTTTGAGGGTTTGAACCTTCTCTGGCCAACACTGACAAACGTCTGAAACTAAAATCAACATCTCAAAACGGATGCCATTTGTTTTGGGTGGTATCAGAAATGGCTCATCACTCCATCTACCACCTCTTAACCCCACCTCTAATGGCTCATCACTCCATCTACCACCTCTTAACCCCACCTCTAATGGCTCATCACTCCATCTACCACCTCTTAACCCCACCTCTAATGTTAGAAGATTAAGACTTAAAACAAATGCTTTTTGATGAAGGCTTTGGCATAAGTTAGCTAATAGATTCATTAAAAAAAAATGACAGAGGTTCTCAAGAACATAGGAGACAAGTGCACACTAAAAAAGAGGATTTTTAAGAAAGTAAAAAAAAAAGATTCTTGGAAACAATTCTTATTTTTCGTCTACAAAATGTCAAATATTCTTGTTAAGAATGTTTTGTTTAACCCTTGTGTTGTATTCGAAAGCTGTTTCCGTTCGTGGTGTTCGTGGGTTCATTTTGACCCATGATTTATCTCAGTCCAAAACACACACCAATAATGACTATCATCCAGCATTGTTTTAACTACATCATAACTAACTTCTTATGCATTCAGAACCGTACGATCCTGCTGTCATGTAATGTTATGGCCCAAAACACATTACACCACATATTGCACACGTGCATGTGTGAGTTCAGGTTCAAGTGTTAGAGTACATATTCTTTGAGAAAGGTGGAGTTCTCGTTGGGGGAGGGGGGGGCAGAGGGAGGGGAGACCAGGTGCATGTTGCAAAATTGCCAAATTTGACCCCGAGTCACCCAAAACAATTCTGCTGGGTCTCCCCAGACCCCAACACCAAATGATATACAAAGAATATTCAGACCTTCAGACTTGGCTAAAATTGTCAAAATAATGTTGGGAGTGTTTCCATCGCCTCAGTGGAGGATATCATGAAGCCTCAGTGGAGGATATCAGGAAGCCTCCGTGGAGGATATCAGGAAGCCTCAGTGGAGGATATCAGGAAGCCTCAGTGGAGGATATCATGAAGCCTCAGTGGAGGATATCATGAAGCCTCAGTGGAGGATATCATGAAGCCTCAGTGGAGGATATCATGAAGCCTCAGTGGAGGATATCATGAAGCCTCAGTGGAGGGTATCATGAAGCCTCAGTGGAGGATATCATGAAGCCTCAGTGGAGGATATCATGAAGCCTCAGTGGAGGATATCATGAAGCCTCAGTGGAGGATATCATGAAGCCTCAGTGGAGGGTATCATGAAGCCTCAGTGGAGGGTATCAGGAAGCCTCAGTGGAGGGTATCATGAAGCCTCAGTGGAGGGTATCATGAAGCCTCAGTGGAGGGTATCATGAAGCCTCAGTGGAGGGTATCAGGAAGCCTCAGTGGAGGGTATCATGAAGCCTCAGTGGAGGGTATCATGAAGCCTCAGTGGAGGGTATCATGAAGCCTCAGTGGAGGGTATCAGGAAGCCTCAGTGGAGGGTATCAGGAAGCCTCAGTGGAGGGTATCAGGAAGCCTCAGTGGAGGGTATCAGGAAGCCTCAGTGGAGGGTATCATGAAGCCTCAGTGGAGGGTATCATGAAGCCTCAGTGGAGGGTATCATGAAGCCTCAGTGGAGGGTATCATGAAGCCTCAGTGGAGGGTATCAGGAAGCCTCAGTGGAGGATATCATGAAGCCTCAGTGGAGGGTATCATGAAGCCTCAGTGGAGGATATCATGAAGCCTCAGTGGAGGGTATCATGAAGCCTCAGTGGAGGGTATCAGGAAGCCTCAGTGGAGGGTATCAGGAAGCCTCAGTGGAGGGTATCATGAAGCCTCAGTGGAGGGTATCATGAAGCCTCAGTGGAGGGTATCATGAAGCCTCAGTGGAGGGTATCATGAAGCCTCAGTGGAGGGTATCATGAAGCCTCAGTGGAGGGTATCATGAAGCCTCAGTGGAGGGTATCAGGAAGCCTCAGTGGAGGATATCATGAAGCCTCAGTGGAGGGTATCATGAAGCCTCAGTGGAGGATATCATGAAGCCTCAGTGGAGGGTATCATGAAGCCTCAGTGGAGGGTATCAGGAAGCCTCAGTGGAGGGTATCAGGAAGCCTCAGTGGAGGGTATCATGAAGCCTCAGTGGAGGGTATCATGAAGCCTCAGTGGAGGGTATCATGAAGCCTCAGTGGAGGGTATCATGAAGCCTCAGTGGAGGGTATCATGAAGCCTCAGTGGAGGGTATCATGAAGCCTCAGTGGAGGGTATCATGAAGCCTCGTTCAGATACAAAAACTAGAGCCTAGTTATTATATCATTTTCACTAGAAACGGGTCACGGGTCACGGGTCACGGGTCACGGGTCACGGGTCACCCGAACACAACATAAGGCTTAGGAAAAGTATTCTTATTTTGAGAAAATATATCTGACTTCTTCTTATTAAAAAATGCTATCTCATATTGAGCTAGCATGAACCAGAAACAAGTTCAAGTATTGGTTTGCATAAATTCCCGGAACAGATTTATTTTTTCTTATTTGAAGAAATACACCATCAAACAACTTCTCAATTTAAGAATCTGATTAAATTAAACCAATTTTAAATTTCATATTTATGTATTCATTGTCGAGAGCTGTCTATTCACTTCACACATTGAGACCACAGGAGGTGTGTGGCGCAGTGGGCTAGAGCGTTGGTGTTCGGATAAGGGGGCACAGGTTCAAACCCCACTGCAGTCAGCATGTCGTTGTGTCCCTGAGACACTTCACCCCAAAGTGCTCCTGAGGGGATTGTCCACAGTATTAAGTATGTAAGTCTTTTTGGATAAAAGAGTCTAACAAGTCATGTAACTGTGGTGTACACACATTTTAAACTTGATTTACATTCTAAGTTTAAGACAAAGTCACTAATATATTGTGTCAATTAAAGCCAATGATACTAATTGTAAGCTTTCTTTGATCATTATAAATCTTAATTTAAGAAATACATTCTTAGTCAACTCAACCAAAACACTCATTTTAAGTTATTCTTTCTTAAATCATGCAGGAGTCATTGTTTGTCTAGTTTCACGCCCGTTACGGTTTTTCAGTAGCTAGATCTTTTATTTTAGTTTTACGAATTCTAGCCAAGCAGATGTGGCTCACCCCATTGGCAGATTGTTTTGCTTGATGCAGGAACATCTGACTTGATTCAAGAATATATTTAGCTTGTTTTTGGAAAGGCTGTTTTTGCAGTGTGGTGGGAGCTTTCCACACCATATGTGTGTTTTGAAGGTTAAGAGATAAAAAAGTAAATGGAAACCCAGCTCAAACAAATCCAGCTGTTACCAGATTAAAAATGCACACTCTTTCCTTTGACGGTGATGACAACGTATTTGGCTAAGCTGGAATTTTGTATATAAGAGCAGGAAGTAAAGGGCATCTTATCTACATGATTGTACATGTGTGCACTATTTAACTATTGATAACTTTTTCACAGTAATACTAATAAAATACCTCAAAGTGGTTAATGGGTTGCATTACATTGTGTCAAGGTAAACTTTAGAGTAACACAAATGATTAAGTGTGAATAAAAGATTACACTTTACAGTGGATTTAACAGAGGCAGAAAGGGGTATGCATTCACTTTCTTTGCACATATCACCCGTGCTCCAGAGTTTACAAAAACCTCACAATGGCTTTTTCCCTGCAGTATGTTTCCAAACTGAAATGTTTGTTGGGAAAATACTGAATGTTCCTTCTGTATCAGAGTAGCACATGATAAGAGAGGCCCTACGTAGCTGTGTACGTAGCCGGATGTATGACTACATGGATGACGCTCATGAGACACTGTGTTGAAGTCATGATAGCTATGTTCCTAAGATTGGCATGATGACACAGGCCCTAGAGAGACAGGCATATGACTCATGTTTATTGCTGACGCAGGCCTTAGCTAATCTTAACTTAACTAAACAGTATACTTCCGTCTTGTTGACTGTAACACCCTCTCTTGTAGCATATCAAGGACTCTACTAAAGTCCCTCTTTGTCCCATGCAACCTGATGTGTGTGATGACCACTTCCATTCTTACAGGGATAATAAAGACATGTGTCCTGATATTGAAGATCAAGCCGGTGACCAGTGATATTTTTCTAACGTGTTCATCTTCCACAGCTTCTGCAGCCATGGCCTCCTGTTCTCCACTCCTGCTCTTGGTCCTGTGCACTCTGACAGTGGCTGAAGCCCAGCTCAAGCTGTTTAACATGCGGGCCAGCAAACTTCATTCAAGCCTTCTGGGAACTCCGGATGCCTATGTGAAGGTGTTTTGTGGATCTGCCACTCTGGGTGAAACATTAGTTCGCCACAACGAACCAAACCCCTGGTGGAAGGAAGAGTTTGCTTACATCAACGCCCGAGAGAATGACACGATGACGCTTGAGGTTCGTGACTCTGACTTCGGGTTCGATGACGTGCTTGGAGTCTGCCCGCAGCAAATTAAGCTGGGAACCCATGAGCATGAATGCTTGCTTGAAGCAGGTGGCTCCCTTCATTACACCTACTCCCTCAGTCAGTAAAACTTCAAAGATGTATCCGACCATAAGTCTTTACATGCAGCCTTTGATTCTCTCAGACTGGCTCTGAGAAACAAACAAATACATTTGCAAAATATGTTGTTCTGGTTTCTGCCATAAAGCATCTTTGGCCTATTTTTCCCTGTTTCAAAAGTGATTAACGAAAAATAAAGAGTGCTGAAACAACTCAAACGTGTTTCTTGTCATTTATCAATATATTACGAGTATATAAATGAATGATTCCATATTTTCCATGTCTTACCTTCAAAACATATTCTTAGATAGAAATACCAAATGTTTTGTTATTTAGACTCAATTAACACTTATAGTTTCACGTCTTGTTACATAAGAACAGATCATATTTGTTCAGTGTTATTCTGGGAGAATTACTATTCTTGTGGTACTGCTGCCTTATTAGGCTCAGATTGAGCAGAGCTATTAAGACCCAAACTCATGGACAACAACTTCCTGACTTGCAACAGATAAGCACTAATTAGAGGGTTATTGAGGAAAAACTCTCAACTAATGGCTTATTACTTTTAGAGTAAGGTCATGTAGAATAAGGCATCAATAAGTGTTTTATAATGAGTAATAAAGAGCCACTATGCTGCTAATATGCAGGTTAATGAACAACTAGTTGATGGTGAATTTGTGTACCTTAATATAAAGAGTTACCAAAAGTTCTTTAGCCTTCCCAAACCTGAGCCTCACGCTTAGTCCCCTGTGTCTCGAGCATCTTTCAGTTCCTTTCTCACAATATGGGTTTAAAAAAAGAAGAAGAATAAACATCTCTGAGGGATGTGACATCAGCGTTGGTGAAAACAATGTCTTTATATGTTACAGTTTATCCCTTTACTCTTATCAATATTTTTGAAATAACAGCGTCTCTCCATCGCGCACACACACACACACACACACACACACACACACACACACACACACACACACACACACACACACACACACACACACACACACACACACACACACACACACACACACACACACACACACACACACACACACACCATGTATACATCACTTCAGGGGACATTATATTGACTTACATGCATTTCCTGGAGACTTATCCTGACCTTAACCATAACCAACACATGCCTAACCCTAAACCTATTTAGAGGCAATGGACGTCGACTCTCGGGAGACTTCTGAGATTGGACGGTTACCCAAAGTGACAGACCTCATTGTACTCAGGGAAAAGGGGTGAAAATGAGAAAATGTATCCGAGAATAGTGCCTCATCATGATGGTAGAGTCCCCTCAAAGTCCCCTTGCATTCCTCCAGAGACCAGTTTGGAAAACTTAAAGTTTTGTAAGAACCAGACTGGGGGGTCTCCACGCATCAAATATATCCGAGACAGAGTGCACTTGGAGGGGATACATTCATCCAGGATATCAGACAGCTTTTTTTTTTCTGAGTTCCTCCAAAAACCGTGTTTCCGAAATCGTGCAGACGGCAGTCTGAAATGGATGAATGAAAATGTTTAACGGAGAGGGGAAACAGTTTTTCCCTTCTCCGTTAAAAATGTTGACGGAGAAGTGGAAAAGGGTCCGGGGCTTCGGCCGGGAGCGCCAAAGGGTTGAGCTTTTTAGAGCCCCTTCTCCGTTGGCACATTTTAAAAACTTATTTTTTGATTATTTTAAGATATAATTAACCGTTTTCTTCAGTTTTTTCTTCTTTCCACGGGTGGGGGCGCATTGGAGGCCGCCTATGAGCTCCCAAATTCGGCCTGGAACCTCCAGGATTTGTGGACTGAGCTCCATAAACTGACAAAATCACCCAGAAATGTCACTTTTTTAGCCCAAAAATATATAATACAAATACATTTAAATAGTAAAAGGTACAATTGTGCTCCGAATTACCTGGAATTTGATTTATATAGCCCCATGATAGTGATTAAAAATCATTTTCGTGGAAAAAAGTGTTAAAACACCAGATTAAAGCCAGTGAACATTGTTTAAATAGTGTGACACTCCCAGGGCACTTGACAGCACGTTAGAACCCAGGAAATCAGCTTGAATCATGGGTACATGAGTGTTAAAAGTGCACTAAACTGTTTTAATTTGAGCGTCCATTTCACCATTATAAAGTCACAGTCAAATAGACAGATTTCTGGCCATTTGAATGTCAGTTTATGAAGTTTACCCAGAGAACAGGCTGCTCCACAGCACTTTACAAGCCAGGAAAAGTGATTGAATCCTGGGTATACATGTTTTAAATAGTCTGATACCTCCAGGGCGCATCACCACATTTTAAAAGCCAGGGAAGGTGCCTGGATCCTGGGTAAACATTGTTTGATTGTTTAAGTGTTTTTAAATGTGTGGAACAGTGTTTTGTCACTTTCCAAACTCTCCCCTCATTGGCCGGAGAAATGTGGTCGATGTTGTATTCAATCTGACCGTTAATATTCCAGTGAGACGAAGTACGTACAATGACCGGAGTGATCCCATGTTCATTTTGTCCCAAAACCGGAGCATTCCCTAACCATAACCAAGTCTTCACCCTAAAATTAATGATTCCCCTCATGGGGACCTCAATTATGTCCCCATAAGGGAGGCGAGACCCCACACATGACTGTGTAAACAGATGTATGTCCCCACAAGTATAGTAATGCTAGGCCACACACACACACACACACACACACACACACACACGCACACACACACACACACACACACACACACACACACACATGCACACACACACACACACACACACACACACACACACACACACAGACACACACACACACACACACACACACACACACACACACACACACACACACACACACACACGTGACTCTTAAAGGCTAGCTTGTGATTTGTAACACTTTTTTGGTGTGACATTAGGCAGTTTTATACATTTACTGATTGTTGCTTAATCTCACCAAGGTGCTCTAAAACACACTTGTATGTGGTACGCTCCCTCCTGGACTAGGGGTACAAAGGGAAGTAACAAAATATAAAATAACCGAGAGAGAGATTAAAAAGAGAGGAAACTGATTGCTGAAGCCACAAGGTGATGTTTTAATTAGTCAAAAAGTAAAGAGGCTCACCAGGAGGATAGGCTGCACCTGGAGGGAGACAATCAAGGGGAGAGGGGGAGAGAGACACACACACAACATGGCGCGTAACCTTAAGCAAAAACTTAAAAACTAGAAAAAAAGTACTTTATCTTAATAGATGTTCTTGAAGAATCTGACTCCAAATGGTTAGCGTGTGATTTCTAACACTTTTTCAGCCATCAGGAATAACTAAAGCATAGCATCGGAATTTGGGTTTTAGGCCGAGGCCCTACGAGGACGAAAACGGTCGTTTGCGTTACTGTTTAGTATATAGACCGTTCTGCCACACGAGGACGACCGAATATGAGAGTAAACAACAGCGGAAACGATAACTCTGGGGGGTCCAACGGCTCCGTGTGTACGCCCTATATGATCATTTTCTGATAATGATGAGGCAATAGCCCCGCCTCTCCCCACCTCTGCTGCTCACCCCCGCGTCAAAGTAAACTGCACACTGAATTCAGATTATTGATCTTTCTCTCGATATGGACATAAACGCGAGTGAAGTCTAATCTGACAGGACGGAGACAAGCAGCTCTGCTCACCTGCAGCTCCTCCCGCTGTGATGCAGCGGTGAACGGAATAAGATACACACTTCAAGTCAGATCATCGCCCTTAGCTATTTTAATTACCTCTCAAACTACCTACACTAGTTATAAATATGTTTATTTTTACTGTCGGGTCACTCATTACTGGATCAGCTGCTGCTTGAGACAGACACTGACGCTGTCAGAAGAGAGGGAGGAAAAAGAGAGGCTCCATGTATTATATTATTTTATTATATAGAGTCGTTATTCATTTGTTTTAAAGCTCAATAAATAACAAAGAAGAACTTTGACCGGCACTTTTATAATTTTGTCCGGAATATTAAAACTTGAATACACGTTGACTGGCGAAATAAAACTCTGCCCGGTTCCCTCGGCCCCACCACGGAGAATAAACAGAAGGGTAACCATGACAACCATGCTTCTTCGCTGCTTCTGTGGAGGACGTTACAGCGCCACCTACAGGCTCCTGCATATGTACTGCAGCTTCTCCAGCGGTTGGAGCTAAACGGAGCTGTCTCGTGTGGACAGACCATAGACTGTATATATAAAGGGACAGAGACTATCCGGTGAACATGGCGTGTGGACGGAAGCTTTTTTGCGATTGCGTTTGCGTTAATCCTATGCGCTTAGCCGTATGCCTCCTCGTGTTGCCGGGGCCTTAGTAAGCTTCCCAAGTGTACCTTGATACACAACATCTATTGCCATACTTTTAAATTGCTTTGGCATTATTAACAAAAAAGTACTCCTAGCATGTTTTAAAAAAAGAAATACCTTTTATTAAATGTTACACATTCAATAAAGACAGCACACAGCACATCCACAATTTGACAACAATTGAATGATATTAATATTAATCCTCCTCAACATAATCGCAATAATACAGATAGACCAGATGAGATCAATACAAAATATATATATACACACAAATCAAGCTGTAATATCAATTAAACATATAGAACTAAGAGGGATATTATTTTCAATCCGCAATATGTGAGTTCAGGGTGTCCTAGCATTTTTTTAATATTAGGCTCGTCAGGTGAGTCGTCCAAATAATCACTGAGTCATCACAGAGTAGGACTCCGGACAGTGATATTATTGTCCCATATTAAGCGCATATTTATTGCATATTAGTGCAAATTGATGCCAGTGATGTTTGTTGTCATGTACTGAGGAGGAAGCACTACAGGAGCCACCGGCAGACATCGGCATCATCATCGAAGGCGTGGAGGTGCTGAATGAACTGCCTTCAGTTGCCTCAGCTTGTGCCCTCCTTCTGGGTTTGCTATATGCACTCAACATAGCATATCCAAAACCCCTTCACTTCACTTTTGAAGTAATTCAGAAAATAATCATGCAGCTTGACCAACACAAG
>NC_136910.1:59351498-59356498 GCF_949606895.1 Notothenia rossii
AGGAACATTTGGGTTTGTATATCTGCATCCTTTCTGAAGCTGCAGCGAGTTTCTCCTGATGGAAGAGGTTTGGACCTGTTGGCCTCCGTGTTGCATTCAGGGGTGTTTCTAAAGATATAGTATGAGTTCTGAGTCTCTGATCTTGTTTATAAGATACATACAAGATGTCTCCTGACGTAAACAACAACGTGACGTCGGAGCTCCGTAAAAACAAAGCTGTCTCTGCCGTCTGACACTCGCTTTGATTCTCATATTTCTGGAGTCATTACACAGGTTTTGAGGAACAGACATTTTGTTTTCTGGCATCACTTTAACATTTTACGGCGCTCCTGTTATACGCAGTACCTTTTGTTTCCTGCTTCTTCCCACACACTCTCTCCAGTAGCAACAGGTTAGCTCTGAGTGTTAGCATGCTAATGTAAACACAGACCATATCACTTACAGAACACCTCTCATTGTTTCTGACAGCAAAGTTTGTGATTGGCCCGTGGGGCTAAAGCCCGCCCACATTTTAGTAATGTCGTCATGACGCAGCAAATCTGGATCAGCTCCGTTGTTTCCAACTTTTTAGAGATTTGAGTACGGAGGAAAAGAGAGAAGGGTTTCTTTTCTGACACTTTGAGTCTCATAGTTATGTTTAAAAGACATCATAAAGTTCCTTGCATGATAGGAGACCTTTAAGCAAAGATCTGGAGCTGGAAAGACTGACACTAGAGAACAGAACAACGTCTTGTGTCAGACGCAAAGGTAAATGAAATTGTGCGTTGACATTTAATTGAACCTGATGTGATCAGATTGAGTTCCTACAGGATGTGATTAAAGCAGCGTGACGGGACACGAGTGGATATTGGATCCAGATATAATTTCATCTTCATTAAAGGAACAAAGCGTCTCCTGTACGAGGCGTTCAAAGACCTCAGATCTACAGCGGGTTGTATTTTAGGCTCTGTGTGAGTTAATGAACTGGATGGGACGCGTTGTGGTGCCTTCAGGGTCCCGTCAGCTTTAATAATCTGGGACTCTGTATCAGTGAAGTGCCTCCAGCTGCTGAGGAGAGCCTCAGTCTGGAAACACCGTCTCAGAAACATGACGTTTAATTATTAATCCGAGCAGAAGCAGTCGTGAGCGTCCGGCTCTTTAAAGACTCCGTCTGACAGGAGAGCGAGAACCTGCTCTAACTCTTTATTTCAACACCTTTACCCGGTCTGTTGAAGACACAGCGTTTGTGTTGGTGAGGAGGCGACTGAAGCTCTGGTGAGACCAGGAGTGTCCAAACGCTCCCTGAGGGCCACATACTGTTCGCTCACTAGAGGTGAGGTGGATCGTAAGTCAAGTCAGAAGTTAGCAAAATCAATCAAATGATGCTTGTTACTTGAATATGGTTTAAAGAAAAGAACCGCCTCCATCCCAGCTCTCTGCGGGGCTGCATTGATCTCATTAGCAGCTCATTCTTTTAAACAGAAGCCTCAGATTGCTGATAATAACTCAAAATCAACTTTAATGTCAATCTTCCAGTTTGTGTGTTCAGACGAATCGAAATACTGTTTCCAACAATCCAGAATATCAAAATAAGGGGAAAAAAGAAGGGTATATTTCAAGCTCGTTATACAAATAGGTTATTGGGCTTTTTTCTTATCAACTGAATGTTTTAAACTTGAATTGACTGAGTTTATTAGAAAAGTGATATTATTAACACATGAATACTACTTTGTAATATATGTTTACATTTATATTTAAGAAGTACAATTTAAGACAAGCACAAGTTTAATGTGTGAGCCATACTCCATTCAACTTTTTTAATTTCTGAGGGCTGATTCAAAATGTCCCGCTGGCCGCATTTGGCCCCGGGGCCGTAGTTTGGACACCCCTGGTCTTGACTTTTGTCCCGTCTCTTTCACTTCATCTTGGTTCTGCTCTGTAACCCCGTGATGATCATCATATGCAGAACATCTAAAATGCAGTTTTCTGCTCATGAACCCGGGGCCGTCCCTGAACAACATGAGGCCCCACGCAGTCTGCACGATCGGCCTGTAGGGAGGGACGGCCCTGCATGAACCTCTGCAATCCCTGGATCCTCCAATAATGCAACATACAATATCAAAAGAGGTAAAACAGTGAAATACAGTCAATTAAAATATGCATATAAATATGGTGAGGCACAGATCCTGCAGGAGGGGGAGGAGTCATGAACACATTGTGATGATTCAGGCAGACTTATAGTTCCTCAGGATCTCATTATTCTCGTTCCAGATGAGCGGCGTCTCGCCTGCAGCTTTCAGAGAATACAAGAGAAGTCTCAGGAATATTTAAAACAAAGGGCTAAGCTATCAGAAACAGATCCTCTGCATCTCTGGAAAACATGTGGCTGCCGTTAGCAGGAAGCTAAACGGTTAGCAACAGCTTTCTCTCATTGAAATGCAACCGTTTTGCAGCGAGAGCCTCAAATCACTCGATGTTATCTCAACGTCACGCACTCAAATATCAAGTGTGACGCAACGAGATGAGCTTTTTCAATGTGTAACTTGATCCTCTTTGTCTCAGATTAGGAAACGCTAAGGTCAAGCAGCTTTCAGAGAATAAAGGGGAAGTCTCAGGAATATTTACAACAGAAACAGAGCTTCTCCATCTCTGTAAAACATCCAACATGTGGCTAACGTTAGCAGAAAGCTAAACTAATATCAACAGTTTTCTCTCATCTTAAGCTAAATATCATGTGTGTACTTCTCCTTGAGTACAGGATGTGTGTACTTCTCCTTGAGTACAGGATGTGTGTACTTCTCCTTGAGTACAGGATGTGTGTACTTCTCCTTGAGTACAGGATGTGTGTACTTCTCCTTGAGTACAGGATGTGTGTACTTCTCCTTGAGTAAAGGATGTGTGTACTTCTACTTGAGTACAGGATGTGTGTACTTCTCCTTGAGTAAAGGATGTGTGTACTTCTACTTGAGTACAGGATGTGTGTACTTCTCCTTGAGTAAAGGATGTGTGTACTTCTCCTTGAGTAAAGGATGTGTGTACTTCTACTTGAGTAAAGGGTGTGTGTACTTCTTGAGTAAAGGATGTGTGTACTTCTACTTGAGGACAGGATGTGTGTACTTCTCCTTGAGTAAAGGATGTGTGTACTTCTACTTGAGTAAAGGATGTGTGTACTTCTACTTGAGGACAGGATGTGTGTACTTCTCCTTGAGTAAAGGATGTGTGTACTTCTCCTTGAGTAAAGGATGTGTGTACTTCTCCTTGAGTAAAGGATGTGTGTACTTCTCCTTGAGTAAAGGATGTGTGTACTTCTACTTGACAGGATGTGTGTACTTCTACTTGAGGACAGGATGTGTGTACTTCTACTTGATGACAGGATGTGTGTACTTCTACTTGAGTAAAGGATGTGTGTACTTCTCCTTGAGTAAAGGATGTGTGTACTTCTCCTTGAGTAAAGGATGTGTGTACTTCTACTTGAGGACAGGATGTGTGTACTTCTCCTTGAGTAAAGGATGTGTGTACTTCTACTTGAGGACAGGATGTGTGTACTTCTCCTTGAGTAAAGGATGTGTATACTTCTACTTGAGGACAGGATGTGTGTACTTCTACTTGAGTAAAGGATGTGTGTACTTCTACTTGAGGACAGGATGTGTGTACTTCTCCTTGAGTAAAGGATGTGTATACTTCTACTTGAGGACAGGATGTGTGTACTTCTACTTGAGTAAAGGATGTGTGTACTTCTACTTGAGGACAGGATGTGTGTACTTCTACTTGAGTACAGGATGTGTGTACATCTACTTCACTAAAGGATGTGTGTACTTCTACTTGAGTACAAGATGTGTGTACTTCTACTTGAGAACAGGATGTGTGTACTTCTACTTGAGAACAGGATGTGTGTACTTCTACTTGAGTACAGGATGTGTGTACATCTACTTCACTAAAGGATGTGTGTACTTCTACTTGAGTACAGGATGTGTGTACTTCTACTTGAGAACAGGATGTGTGTACTTCTACTTGAGAACAGGATGTGTGTACTTCTACTTGAGTACAGGATGTGTGTACATCTACTTCACTAAAGGATGTGTGTACTTCTACTTGAGTACAGGATGTGTGTACTTCTACTTGAGAACAGGATGTGTGTACTTCTACTTGAGTAAAGGATGTGTGTACTTCTACTTGAGTAAAGGATGTGTGTACTTCTCCTTGAGTAAAGGATGTGTGTACTTCTCCTTGAGTAAAGGATGTGTGTACTTCTACTTGAGGACAGGATGTGTGTACTTCTCCTTGAGTAAAGGATGTGTGTACTTCTACTTGAGGACAGGATGTGTGTACTTCTCCTTGAGTAAAGGATGTGTATACTTCTACTTGAGGACAGGATGTGTGTACTTCTACTTGAGTAAAGGATGTGTGTACTTCTACTTGAGGACAGGATGTGTGTACTTCTCCTTGAGTAAAGGATGTGTATACTTCTACTTGAGGACAGGATGTGTGTACTTCTACTTGAGTAAAGGATGTGTGTACTTCTACTTGAGGACAGGATGTGTGTACTTCTACTTGAGTACAGGATGTGTGTACATCTACTTCACTAAAGGATGTGTGTACTTCTACTTGAGTACAAGATGTGTGTACTTCTACTTGAGAACAGGATGTGTGTACTTCTACTTGAGAACAGGATGTGTGTACTTCTACTTGAGTACAGGATGTGTGTACATCTACTTCACTAAAGGATGTGTGTACTTCTACTTGAGTACAGGATGTGTGTACTTCTACTTGAGAACAGGATGTGTGTACTTCTACTTGAGAACAGGATGTGTGTACTTCTACTTGAGAACAGGATGTGTGTACCTTTGCCACCTCTGGTCTAACTTTCCTTCACACCCAGTACTGCTTCCTGATTCCTCTCTAAGCGAAGGTGATTCATTTGGTTCCATAGAGTCAGTAATTGTCCCCTCATAATGTTGTCCAATCAATGATGTCTCCTCCGATTGCACCAAGTTAATCAGTGTTAATTATAATTGCCTTCT
>NC_136910.1:59358998-59360949 GCF_949606895.1 Notothenia rossii
ACACACACACACACACACACACACACACACACACACACACACACACACACACACACAGGAGCATTTATTTGCGGGTACTTGACTCCACGTCTACACGCAGCTAATAAAGCGACTAATTGTGTTTCTGTCAGGGCGGGATTGATTTGTCTGTCTCAACACTGATAAAACGAGCAATCATCTGCGTGTGTGTGTGTGTGTATATGTGTGGTCTAGCATTACCATCCTTGTGGGGACCTAAATCTGTTTACACAGTCACGTGTGGGGACTCGCCCCCTTATGGGGACATAATGGAGGTCCCCATGAGGGGAAACATTCATTTTAGGGTGAAGACTTCGTTAGGGTAAGGGTAAGTCTCCAGGAAATGCATCTAAGTCAATGTAATGTCCCCTGAAGTGATGTATACATGGTATGTGTGTGTGTGTGTGTGTGTGTGTGTGTGTGTGTGTGTGTGTGTGTGTGTGTGTGTGTGTGAGATGCTCCACTGTAACCATGTGAGGTGACAGAAGGACACATGGAGGTTTTCGTTGCTTTTTGTTCACACAGGTGGAAAAAGTGTTCCACTTCTTCACTTTAGTAAAAGTTAGTAAGTCTAAGAGTAAAAGTTATATGACCACACTGTAGTATAAATAGACAATATCAAATAAAAGCACGCAGTTTGTCATTTTTAGAAAAAAGTATTTGAATTTGAATTTGATATTTTGAGAAAAATGTCAACATTTTGAGCTTTCTATAAAAAGTTAGGAGAAGTCCAATTGTTGAGATTTCATTAAAAAAAATTATACATTTTGAGAAAATCAGAATTTGACAAATTAAGGGTTAATCCTAACCCTAACCCTGAATTTGATTCGGAAAGTCAGAATTGGCAAAATATCAAAAAAAGTCAAAATTCTTGAAATTTCTGAAATACTCTGAATTCTGAGAAATGTCTTTAAAAAATCAGAATTCTGAGATTTTGACAAAAAATCAAAAAACAGATGAATTTCTGAACAAAGTCAGGATTCTGAGATATTTCCACATTTTTGAAAAATACATAATAATTTTTTGAAAAATTATCAGAATTTTGAGAATCTCAGAAAAACTCAAAATGGTGTGAAAAAAGTCAGAAACATGTTTGGGAAGTAAAGGTTGATAAAGCTAGTGATGCCAAAGTAATTGCAGTTAAGCTCTAATGGAAAACACAACATGTGAACGCGCCACAGGGCAGGCAGGAAGTGAATCATATATTTTGCCAAAATGTGGAAATGTAAAACCAAGCCAGCTCGAGCCAAAAGCTAATTCATTGAAATATGTATAAGAGTTAGCCAGGCTAAGATTTGCCCTTGCTTACAGTCTTTGTGCTAAGCTAGGCTAAACACTGACGTTAATCACTGGGGATTATATTTGCTAACTTTTCAATCTGATCACATTTTTAAATCTGCATTCAAACTATCCGTCTCCTTGCAGCTGCTGGGGTTTTATAGATCTCTAAATGATGCTACGTTTTAATGAGGAACGCTAACGTTTGTCTTTATTATTCCCTCCTTTCTCCCACCTCTTCTTTTTCCTTTATTGCTTATCTGAGCCTGACAGGTTTTTTCACGGTGGATCTCTAAATTGTCACGCTCCTCCATCGAATAAAATCAATCACACTGCAGTATAAATATGTCCCGGTCTCTGTAACGCAGGAACACACACAGCTCAGTGGACGATGTGTCACAAGGTGGAAGAGGATGTTACAAAACATCCGATAAACGGTGAGATGCTTAAATGCATGTATTCTGGGAATGCACGGTATCACAGCTTTCTGAAGAGCTCCCTCCGTCTCAGTTTGGATTTCATTCTCTCACAACTGGCCCGTGGGAACGATCCTTTGCAAAGTCCTGCTCATTAAAACCAGAACCAAGAATCAGACTGAAAACAAAGGTTCTCCCAGAGAAATCCCTCCTGTGTTCAAGCCTCTTTATCACCAAGG
>NC_136910.1:59361149-59378649 GCF_949606895.1 Notothenia rossii
ATCAGACTATCAGACTCTGAAGCCACACACACGATACTACAGAAGGTATCACAAAACAAATCTCTTCCATCAGGAGGAACGTGCTGCAGCTTCAGAGAGGATGCAGATATAGAAACCCAAATGTTCCTCATGAAGAAATATCTTCACCAACAACACATGCAGCGTTTAGAGAACATTCAGCAACGTTTAGAGAACATTCAGCAGCTTGAGGAGACATGCAGCGTTTAGAGAACATTCAGCAACGTTTAGAGAACATTCAGCAGCTTGAGGAGACATGCAGCGTTTAGAGGACATTCAGCAGCTTGAGGAGACATGCAGCGTTTAGAGAACATTCAGCAGCTTGAGGAGACATGCAGCATTTAGAGGACATTCAGCAGCTTGAGGAGACATGCAGCGTTTAGAGAACACTCAGCAGCTTGAGGAGACATGCAGCGTTTAGAGAACACTCAGCAGCTTGAGGAGACATGCAGCGTTTAGAGGACATTCAGCAGCTTGAGGAGACATGCAGCGTTTAGAGAACATTCAGCAGCGTTTAGAGAACATTCAGCAGCTTGAGGAGACATGCAGCGTTTAGAGAACATTCAGCAGCTTGAGGAGACATGCATACAAACTCTGATTCCTCTTTCCTGTTTATCATGTTGTTCTCTATCAAAGGTCCAAAGGGTCAGTCATCACATGCACAGTAGCCTAAGTGTAGAGATGCAACACAAACATACAGTTTGTAAGACGAACAGTAGAATCAGTAGAAGAAGAGACAGAGTAGAACGTGTAACGTAGGAGGAGTTAGTACATCACATGTACAGATAGTCAAACCTGGAGCTGAGTATTTGGGCTTTTTCTCTCTAAGCAGTGACCCTGTGGAGCTATATGGATGGGGGGGGGGGGGGGGGGGTTAGATACTTCATGCTGAGAGGCCATTTTCTCTCACAGCTTCTTACATTCACTCCGCTGCCCTGCACTTCCTCCTCTCGTACCTCCGATTAACTGCTGACGTTTAGTGTGTGTGTGTGTGTGTGTGTGTGTGTGTGTGTGTGTGTGTGTGTGTGTGTGTGTGTGTGTGTGTGTGTGTGTGTGTGTGTGTGTGTGTGTGTGTGTGTGTGTGTGTGTGTGTGTGTGTGTGTGTGTGTGTGTGTGTGTGTGTGTGTGTGTGTGTGTGTGTGTACGTACTCCCAGTGGGGGGGGGCTCTTTGGTATTCAGAGGCGGTCGCTTCACAAGTTCAGTCCGCCGCTGTCATTTCAGCTCGGTCACACCGAAGCTCAGACCGCACACATCATATCATATTCACGGATAGTGTGTGTGTGTGTGTGTGTGTGTGTGTGTGTGTGTGTGTGTGTGTGTGTGTGTGTGTGTGTGTGTGTGTGTGTGTGTGTGTGTGTGTGTGTGTGTGTGTTTCTGATTGGATGTGTGTGTGCAGATGACAGCAGGCTCAGGGTTTGATGTGCAGCGAGCGAGCAGTTAACAGCAGGAGGCTGAAAGGCAAGCAGCGTTTGTTGAGAGAGAGTGTGTGTGTGTGTGTGTGTGTGTGTGACATTGAGGCATCAGGGTGATGCAGATATGAGGTATTGTATGTGATGTTGACGATGCATGTTGACGATGATCCACCAGCAGTTCATGATTTCCACTGAAGGATGAAAGAAGGAACAGTTGCAGAATTATGAGTTAAAGCTCACCTGTTGTGCAAAATCAACTTCTTCATGTCTCTTCACACAGAGGGGACACATGTCTCTTCACACAGAGAGGACACATGTCTCTTCACACAGAGAGGACACATGTCTCTTCACACAGAGGGGACACATGTCTCTTCACACAGAGAGGACACATGTCTCTTCTACATCAACATTTCTCCTGTCTGTGCAGCAACACACTCTCACTCCCTAATCGTCCAGGAGCAACGTTTGGTCAGGGTCCCGTGGCGTGCAGTTGTGACGCTCCTAGGCTCCTTCAGCTTCATAAAGGGACGCAAATAGCTTTCAACTGATTGCAAACTATTAATGTTCCATACCCTTTTAACGATAAGAAACTCAGCTAACTAACAATATGAACAATTTTTAGCTAAAAGAAACACAAGAGTAATACCAAGCCTTTGAATTAGCATGGAGCGAAAAAATGCTAACTAATGCTAACGGACTTTTGCACAGCACTCACGGTAGCAATGCCCTTATTACTTATCGTCACTGCACAAACAAGATGTCCGATTAAAGCTGAGACTCCACAGATTCCACACATGTAATGTCATCACTGTAGGATCCCGAATTGCGGAGCTATCAGCCAGAAAAAAGAAAGTAAACAACATCCGGTTTAAAAAATATTACAATAATTACGCTTTACCTTTTTTGATTTGTGATCAAAAGTTGTGTTCATCGGAATAAAAACGCCGCTCAAGGTTAATCCAATGTCTTTGTGTCACGTAGACATTTTTACTGAGCAGACTTTACTGATTGTTTACTACGTAAGGAAGCAGGAATTGCAGCAGGACCCAGAGTGCACGGAGCACAGAGCGGACAGCAGATAACGGAATTGCAGTTTTATTGCTTATAGATTATCAGAACATTTCAAAGCGGACACAGACACATTGGATATTAAACTATGGATTAACTACATCATCGTTGTTATCGTTTTAATGTCATTGAAGACCAGTACAGAACAGACAAAGACGAAGGTAAGCCACGTTAGCGTTGTGTAGCTACCTAGCGCCACTTGTTTTGATTTACGTTTTTGTTGATAACGTTGCAAGTGTGTATCTTTCAGTGTTGAGGTGGGCACCGTTAGATTCTGTGTCTTTACGATCATAAACGATGTGTTGGATGTGCAGCTGGGATAAGTAATAAGGGAGCTAGGAGTGATTTCCGGTGCATAATAGGTTAGCATTTTTCGCTCTGGGCCAATCCAGAGGCTCACTGTTAGCATTGTGGGGCCTAAGAGGATAACAGAGTAGGTTTTTTTAATTTTTAATTTTTTCACAACAGTTGTATTTGGATGGAATGAACACCTATAGTGATAATTCAAAGTAATAAAATGATTTTTACAGTGAAAAAGGTCAAATTGAACCGATGGTTCCCTTTATTTTTCTAAACCGCTCTAAAAAGGTCAAGTTTCACTTGTTTTGCATCAATCTTGATACAGGGTACTTATTATATGTTATAGTTTGGATTCCTAAAGCTTTTAGTCTACTAACCCATCATTCAGGGGTGGTTTCACTAAGTAATGGGTTTTCTTTAGGCGGACATTATAATTTACATGTTTTTACTATGTTCCATCTGAATTTACTTTAAAATAAAAACATCTATATTGATTCTGACACTTCTACATCCAACTCACAGATGTAACCTTGCTTTGAGAGAAAATATTATTAATTTACCCCTTTTAGAAGTGAAGATATAGTCTTTGCTGTGTCACTGGCATTTTGGAGCCTGAAACCTGAAAAATAGGCTCAGGGCTTAAGAGGTTAAAGGCAATGTGAGCGTCCATTGCCATTGGATAACGGGGAATTGTACACCCGGAAGTAAGTATTCCCCTTACTCTGGATTGATTTGACAGTGATATCTGCACTACTCATCGACTAACAAACACCAGATTATCCTTGTTGATTAAACAACATTGATTGGTTTAAATTGTGTGCAATGCTTTTGTATTTTTCCCCTTCGATTCGGAGAAACAAATATTTTTTCGGAGTAAAGGATGGCAGAAGACACTACACTACCCAGAATCCCCAGCTATCGTTTAGGACTACACCATGTGCTCTGTTTGACAAACCCCGTTATTAGTTCTCAAGCTCTGTGATTGGTGACCTCCAACTGCATTCCATTCATTCCAATGGCTGGCGTCTATGTCACGTGATCTTCAAATTTCTCCCTGCAGAAAAAAAAAAACATGGCCGAACTTCGTTTTATTCTCGGTGTAAAATGCCTATTTTAAAGTTAGTTTGGCCATTAAAATGCTTCTTGATGTCATTTGATGTGAGAAATATGAGTTGTTATTTCAGATTATGTGTGCAGTGGATGTACATGATTTTTAGTTTGCTGGTTATTAAGAAGATTACTTCAGGAAATTGTGTCCATACAACATTTTCATTGTTACCAAGGTGGTTGCTAGGGACGCTGCTATCGATATTATTTCTGTTATGTTGTGTAACTGTTTAATGGTGTTATCTTTATTGCTACCCCCTTCCTCGTCAATGTGTAGTGTTGGTCCACAGCGCGAACGTATTAGTTTAACAAAATCCGCATCTAAAATTGTGGCATAGATAGTCTACGTTATTTTACCCTGTGCAATTCTCCATTACTCAACAATAACACATAATTATCCTTGTGTTTATTTATTTGTTTGATTAATAAACACAAGTTGGAGTCCGTCAGGACCGAGGGTCGGAGCAGCTCATTTGCTTTATAGAATATTACACCCGGAATTAAGTATCCTCTCCGCTTCGCTTGACAAACCCCGTGATAGTCCTCAAGCTCTGTGATTGGAGAGTGTGCTCCGAGGGTTACGCCGAGCGTCGAACAGCAATTGAAATGGGATGGAACCACGGCAGACTGTCCAAAACTGGATTTGAACGGGTCCACCCCGTCCCCCCCTCCCCCACCCTATCCCCAGAACTACACATGCTGGCTATTGTGTTTCGCAACATGTTCTCTATCTATGGCACGTCTCTACTGGGAGTTGTAGTTTAAAAAAAAGTATTCGTATTTCCCATAATAAGAAGTTGCCAGTATTAAACTGTGAACATCCCTGGAGGTTTAGGGGATAGGAAACACTCACATTTAAAACATATCAGTAATAAATGGGTGAAAATGGCTTGTGTCCATAATGGGCAGCATTAATATATACCCACATGCCAGCTAAGGTCAGAAGAGCTTTATTTAACAGCTGCTCTTATGTCTGTGACCCCTCCTGTTGTTCATTGATAAGCCTGAAACATGCACTTGTCAAGGTTCAGAGGCACATTTTGCAAACATGACAGTAGCCATCGATGTAACAGTTGTAAATATGCAGTGGTGTTTATTTGTAAATCATTTAGTGTAATCACACAAATTCTGTGTTTTATATTGAATAATTCTGTGTTCTTTATTTATTGATTGTTCAATACCTGACAAGGCCGGAGATGAAATATCTACATACATCCTATAAGAGTATAATACAGATGTATAATATCAGTTAAAATAAGTGCTTCAACAAAGTTAACATTGCTGGAGGTATACACACATATTGATAGATGTCTTGTAATGCACTATTGAGGAACCTGCAACCCAAGTTTTTCATTCATTGCGTAACTACACCGTAGTTGTGAACATGATATGTGAATAAACCTTAGAAAATCTTGAAATCTTGAAAGGGATGTGCAAATAGTCATTATATACAGTCTTTAATTAACTATTAGTAGAGAATAACGAGTAATGAATATACTTTATAGAGATCCTATTAATATCTAATAATAAAAATAATGACATTCAATAACATGCTTTAACCACCAGGTGTCCCTTTCTATCAGCTGTGCACCTTTATGGTGTAAATACAGCCTATCTACCGATTGGATCAAATATAAAAGTCAGCTGAATTAGTGTTGATCCTGCGAGGAGACGTATTGTGTGAAAAGAAATGTAAGATGTTGTTTGATTGCTGATATATTTATGATCCACGTCACGTATTCAGTTTTGGCGGCAGTTCCTCCTGTTTGTCTAGAAGTCTTCTCATCAGGGCTCTATAAATAGAGAACTACGGCAGGTATGTAATATGTAATGCAGCCGAACCGTGTATTACAATGCCGTTATGTGATGACTTTCAAAGAGAAAAGCAAGCACACTCGGAATAAAGTATTATTTTATTTAAATGTTTTCGATCTGTTTCCGGTATTTGTTCATGACGATGTGATGTGAGATGTGAGACTGGAATTGCACAGGGGAAAATAACGTAGGCTATCTATGCTACAATTTTAGATGCGGATTTTGTTAAACTAATACATTTGCGCTGTGGACCAACACTATACATTGACGAGGAAGGGGGTAGCAATAAAGATAACACCATTAAACAGTTAAACAACATAACAGAAATAATATCGATAGCAGCATCCTTAGCAACCACCTTGGTAACAATGAAAACGTTGTATGGACACAATTTCCTGAAATAATCTTCGTAATAACTATCAAACTAAAGATCATCCACTGCACACATCATCTGAAATAACAATTCATATTTCTCACATCAAATGACATCAAAACTCATTTTAATGGCCAAACTAACTTTAAAATAGGCATTTTCCGCCAAGAATAAAACGAAGTTCGGCCATGTTTTTTTTTTCTGCAGGGAGAAATTTGAAGATCACGTGACATAGACGCCAGCCATTGGAATGAATGGAACCATCATCCAAGGGTGGTTTTCACCATAAGTAAAAATAATTTTTGGACGGACACTATAATTTACAGCTTTTTACTATGTTCAATCTGAATTTTCTTTAAAATTAAAAACATCTATATTGATTTTGACTTGTCTACATCCAACTCACAGGTTTCTCATTACTTTGAGAAAAAATATTATTAATGTAACCCTTTTAGAAGGGAAGATACGGTCATTTGTTCTGGGAATGTCATTTTGGAGCCTGAGACCTGAAAAACAGGGATGGGGTTCAACAGGTTAAAAATTACGGAAAATTGTGAAATCAATTAACATCTTTTTAAAAAGGTTTAAAATGTAATCACAGTATGCTGCACATAACAAACAGACAATGGTAAACACATCAGAAATGTCTGCATTAAAACACTTATTATGCCCCAACATCTGTACTTACTCTTCTACACATCCACATTGTTCGAACTGCAAAGAATGGAAAAAATCTGATTCAAACTTTATCGATTAAAACAAAATCTTTTCATCAAAAGACTAAAAAAATACTTAATGGCAAAGATGCCTAAAATGCACCTCATCATCTTTGCAAAAAACAATTATTTGATGTTTAGCAGAAACTTTGTCCATATTTGGGCAATAATATATATATTATGATGTTTCCTGCAGCTGCAGCCCTCACTGTCAACACGGACAAACACAGATGCTCTGAAATTGTTTTCTACCTCTCAACAAACATTTCTACACACACACACACACACACACACACACACACACACACACACACACACACACACACACACACACACACACACACACACACACACACATCATCATCCTGCCTTCTGATGAGAGGAAATCATTTTAATTGCTTTTCGTGTAATTTGATGTTTTTTCGGGAGCAGAACAAAGAGCCTCCTGATGTTTCTGAACGGTGTGCGTAAATAAACATTTAAAAATCATCATGTCGCTGAAACACATTTAGCTCTCAGGATCATAAACACCTTTGGATTTCAGGTTTTTATTTCTACAATAACTACATGATGATAGAAACATGTCCTCCAGGAGGACAGCTTGATTTTGGAGTTAGAGTCCCTATTCTGCGTCCTCTGGTGTGCTCTGTATGTTTCTGTGCACACAGAACACACAGGTCTGCAAAGGTTAACATTCCCGTGTTCCTCCAGAAGGAGTTTCTCATTTGGACTCCTTTGTTTACTTCCTGGAACGTTGTGACATCACTACACAACGCTCGCGCTCCTATAGGCTAGCGCTCAAACACATTATACGAATGAAATCTTATTCAAGAGGCGTTTTCCTTTTAACTCCTTTGATAAGGAACCAATTAAGATAGGATCCTATTGAGTACATAATCCAGTAGTATTCTTATTAATCTAAAAGGAAATGTGTGTACGTAATAATTAGCAAAATCAGATAAAAGGAATTCTTTAAATGACTAAATCCACATCAGTTTGATTGATATTCCCTGCAAGGAAAGCGCAAAACAGCAGGATGCTAAAAAAATAATTAATAAAATCAGACCTGTGTTTTTCTGCAAACATATAAATGTGGATTTACTGCCAACGCCACAAAGAATGACAACTTATTGAAACTGCCCTTTTGAGAAGAAACTGATTCACTTTTTGTTCACTTTTTAGAATCACGGCACACATTTGTATTGGATGTATCAAAGCAAAGGTCACCGACGTGCTGCCGGAGAATTAGAGGAAAAAGGGTCTGATGAAGAATCATTTAACTTTAACAACGGCCGCCGGGGGGGATATCTGATAGAAATGATTCAAGATGAAAGTGAAAGCTTCTTTGTGTGTGTGTGTGTGTGTGTGTGTGTGTGTGTGTGTGTGTGTGTCTTACCTGTGGGAATTTTTCCCCAGCATCCTTCATTTTCTCTTTAGCTGTAGCCCCAGGAGAGGAGGCAGTTGAAAGACAAGAAGCAGAAGAGCAGCTGGTTTAGGTAAACACTTTAATGCTGACGTGCTTCTGTTTCCGTATCACTTGCTTCTTCTTTTTTTCATATCATAATCTCAGACTTTACCCACATTTGCATGCATATAAGCAGACGAACACACTCGTGCACACACACACACACACGTGCAGCGGCAACATCAAACCCCAGCTTGAAGCGACTGCAATGGGATGTGCTGAGATTAAGAGGATTAAAAGTCATGGAGAGTGGAAGTGTTCCCGTGGTAACAGCAGCTTCCCTCCACCTGTCGCTAATCTTCCTCTCCACATCAACACCGTAAACTCCTCTTCCTTTGTAACGCCGTCTGTCACCAAAACACTTCCCTTCATCCCCAGAAACTCCCCCTCCTCTGTTTCTCACCCCCCGTTACGCCACTGTTGTGCAGAATATCTGTTTTAATTATAAAGTCTGTGGGGGTTCACACAGGGTCAGCGGTGCACAGTTTAGGCAAAATAAACAATTAAACTGATAAAAGCTAGTGACGAACACTAGTAGTAGACGTCAGTGAGAAACTGTGATCAATTCTAGTGACAACGGCTGACGTAGCTAACAAGGAGTTGAGAGCAACTACCATGACTGATGTTTGTGACGTAGCTAACGAGTGATGTACCACTTCTGTGACTAATGTGAGTGACGAAGGACTGCAGCTAGCTACGGCTGACTGGAGTAGCTAACCAGTGACCAACTGGTAGCTAACCAGTGTCCAACTGGTAGCTAACCAGTGACCAACGCTAGTAGACGCCAGTGACAAACTGTGACAAATTCTAGTGAAAAGACAGATGTAGCATATGCTAGCGACAAAAGCTAGTGACAACGAGAGAGCTAACAATGAGTCACCCGTCTTAGCATGACTGTTGGAGCTAAGCATTGACAAACACTAGTGTTGAATGGTGGATGATATGCAACTGAGGTGACTAATAAGTCATGAACGGCGCTACAAAACGATATCTGGGACTAACATGAGAGACGAACAAGCTAACGCTAGTGATGAACGCTACTGACAAACTACTGAAGTAGCATATGATAGTGACCAACGCTAGTGACAAAAGCTATTGAGAAATGACTGGTGTAGCTAACGAGTTACGAATTCTAGTGGCAAACGCAGGTGACAAACAACTCCCATGAGTTAGCTAGTGACAACAACTGACGTAGCTAACCAGGAATTGAGAGCAAATCCCATGAGAAATGCTTGTGACGTAGCTAACCAGTGATGTACAACTTCCATGACTAATGTGAGTGACGAAGGACTGACTTAGCAAACGCTAATGATGAAAGCTAGTGACGAACCACTGATGTGGCTAACAGGGAGTACAAGGTATGACCTTGACTTACTGGCGTGGCGAATAAGTATCAAACGCCGCTGCAAAACGATATCTGGGACTGACATGAGAGACGAACAAGCTGACGCTGGTGACGAATGCTAGCGACACATGCTAACGATGAATGATTATGTACAACTGTCCTGGCTGACAGCGGAGGAACGGGAGTGAAAAAAAAACTGATTAGACAAATTATAACTTTTAGAAAACATCAGAGAGGATCAACGTTTTCCTGGCTGACGTCCAGTATTGGTGGACAGTATTAACCGCAGTTAAATGAATGTCATCAATTTCACAGTTTGGTAACATCAAAAGACATTTGCTTATTTTAAACTCGCCTGTTTGAGTTTCTAATGTCCAGCTACAGGCAGAGAGGTGTGTGTGTGTGTGTGTGTGTGTGTGTGTGTGTGTGTGTGTGTGTGTGTGTGTGTGTGTGTGTGTGTGTGTGTGTGTGTGTGTGTGTGTGTGTGTGTGTGTGTGTGTGTGTGTGTGTGTGTGTGTGTGTGTGTGTGTGTGTGTGTGTGTGTGTGTGTGTGTGTGTGTGTGTGTGTGTGTGTGTGTGTGTGTGTGTGTGACAGATAATTGAGTGTGGATGCTCTTCATCGTGCCTGAAAGAGTCTGAGAGCATCAATAAAGCAGGAAGAAGGCATCTGGCCTGCAGGTTGGAGGTTGGAGGGCCTCATTAGGAGCTGAAGTCACTCAGAGAAACATCGCGAGGCCCCCGAGGGCCCAGAGTCCTCCTTCTTCTTCTTGTTTGTCTCAGCATTATGTAACCGCAAACAAGACAACGAAGCACACACACACTCTTGTGTTTGTGTACATGTGGGGACCACAAAAAAATCTCCCAAACTGAGGACTGCTTTTTAAATCTATTTTATAGTTTTTTTGGCACATTATCTTCCATAACATGTCTTTTTTCAGACTATTGGAAAGAAAACAGGAACATCCAGGAATTTGTTTTACTAACTTTTGTGCAGATTTCTCCTAAATGTATTAAAAGCTAGCAAGTTTACGGTAATATTTCAGAAAACTTGTAATATATAACATGATTGTGTTGATGTCAGTAACGAAAAGGCGAAGTGTCATGGTGATATCTGTTGGTTTGTTTCCATATTCACCTGTATTTCTTTACCATCCAGACATTAAAAGGCCTTTGAATTCCTCTCTTTATACAGACATAACACTCACACACTCAATTGTACACACTTTTGTAAGAACAAAAAGAGCAAAAAAGGAGCAAAAATCAATCTATAAAACGATGAATCCATCAGTCAACAGAGAGCATTTATCGGAAACGCTCCTATAACCTATTCAATTCATATTTGTGTATATTAAAGTTAGATAACTATATCTCAGATTTGGACGAAAGAAGACATTGCAATTATTTTACTTTGTCTGACCTTTTATAGAGCTAATGTCCTCTGTCTCAAACTACATCAACCTCAAAGCCTGCTTATTATTTAGATCTCATTAGACGCTGAGGAACATGCAGGAGATGAGTTTTTATTGCAGTATTTTCTAATTTATGGAGTGACACAAAGAGATATCCTGGCTTTATCCATGTTTCTTTGATGGATCATATGCAAAAAAAAGCTCATATTTGAACATAGAACCTCAGAAAACTTGTACTGTAATATTGAGCTAATGTCATTAATGAAATGGGGAAGTTCTTCTTTTTACCCTGTTCACCTGCAGAGTGTGTGTTAATGCAATGTGACGCTCTGCACTAATTGTTTCCGACGGAGGAGATAAATGCATAACAACATACTGAGGGATACAAAGAGTGGACCAGGACACACACACACACACACACACACACACACACACACACACACACACACACACACACACACAGCTAACAGTGAGGAAGGCAGACAGAGTTTTACCGTTGATGCTTTCGCTGAAAGACATGTCAGAACCCCTTTACCTCTACTTCCTCTAAATACCTACCAACACACACACACACACACACACACACACACACACACACACACACACACACACACACACACACACACACACACACACTATGCAACCCTGAGGCAGTAATCAGGGAAATGTTCTCGTCAATTTGTTTTGCAATAGCAACCCCAAAGGAGGCTGAGTAATGATGTACTACAACAAACACACACACACACACACACACACACACACACACACACACACACACACACACACACAGACACAGACACACACACACAGAGACACACAGAGACACACACAGACACACACAGACGCACACACACACAGACGCACAGAGACACACACACACACACACACACACACACACACACACAGACACACACACATACACAGTGTCTGATTGTGTGTATTGTTGTTCACATTGATATAAATAGATCCTAAAAAGAGACAGAAGCAGTCTCAGTGCTCAGACAATATGAAGTGCTTATATCTGCTTTAATCTGCAAATAATAAACGGCCCTGTCTCCCCAACAGCAGATGAAGAAGTCAGTCAGGATGCATCTTCTGGAGGTCATTTCAAATAAAGTACAAAGATGTGTGTGTCCCACTGAGAGCGCACACGTTGCTGAAAGCTGTAGCTCCATAGTGTGGACGATGTGTAAGTATCATAAACGTTTGTTTGGCACAGAGATTATTTTCTGCAAAATCAAACGGAGAAATCCCATTGGACCAGAGAGATGCTGCCTTCAGGGCCTCATGAAGCATGTTTCACGCCTCATGAAGCCTTTTTGGTAAACTCTCCATACATCCATGTGACATGAGGTCTGCTCGCCAAGACCCTGAAGCAAAGTCACCCAGAACTCCTCTATCTGCGTCCACCAGCTTCCTCCTCCTCCATCACCTCCAGAGGAGCAGCGCAGTCATGTGACCGTATCTCGGCCATCTTTAAATCCTCCGCCGGGGTTACTGGATTCATTTCATTGTGTTGTATAAGTAAAATGCTGCTCTGTGTCTATATGTGTGTGCAGGCCTGCAGCCAGGTGTGTGTGTGTGTGTGTGTGTGTGTGTGTGTGTGTGTGTGTGTGTGTGTGTGTGTGTGTGTGTGTGTGTGTGTGTGTGTGTGTGTGTGTGTGTGTGTGTGTGTGTGTGTGTGTGTGTGTGTGTGTGTGTGTGTGTGTGTGTGTGTGTGTGTGTGGGTTGATATCAGCGTCACTTTATCAGTGGCTGGGTCTGATTGGAGTTGGGCCCGAGGACAGGAAAGTAATATAGTGTTGAACTGAGATCGGCTCTCATCAGATCCCAGGGCTCTGTGTGTGTGTGTGTGTGTGTGTGTGTGTGTGTGTGTGTGTGTGTGTGTGTGTGTGTGTGTGTGTGTGTGTGTGTGTGTGTGTGTGTGTGTGTGTGTGTGTGTGTGTGTGTGTGTGTGTGTGTGTGTGTGTGTGTGTGTGTGTGTGTGTGTGTGTGTGTGTGTGTGTGTGTGTGTGTGTGTGTGTGTGAAGCTTCAGTTTCTTTGTTTGTGTGTTGTTTTTGGAAGAAGTATTCAAAGTACCACACTGTGAAAATAGTTACAACTAAAACCATGTTATACTATTACTACTGATGTCAAATACAAAAATAGTATTTACTTGTAGGGCGAGATAAAACAAATGTGGTAAATGGCTGACAGCTGCTAACATACTCTGCTTTACTAAAAGCTGCAGAAACCAAACGCTGTAAGAAACTCAAACACAACGGAGACCAGGGGACACTAAAGAGTGACGCACACAGCTGGAGACCAGGGGACACTAAAGAGTGATGCACACAGCTGGGAGACCAGGGGACACTAAAGAGTGACACACACAGCTGGAGACCAGGGGACACTAAAGAGTGACGCACACAGCTGGGAGACCAGGGGACACTAAAGAGTGACACACACAGCTGGAGACCAGGGGACACTAAAGAGTGACGCACACAGCTGGAGACCAGGGGACACTAAAGAATGACTCACACAGCTGGGAGACCAGGGGACACTAAAGAGCGATGCACACAGCTGGGAGACCAGGGGACACTAAAGAGCGATGCACACAGCTGGGAGACCAGGGGACACTAAAGAGTGACGCACACAGCTGGAGACCAGGGGACACTAAAGAGCGATGCACACAGCTGGGAGACCAGGGGACACTAAAGAGCGATGCACACAGCTGGGAGACCAGGGGACACTAAAGAGTGACGCACACAGCTGGGAGACCAGGGGACACTAAAGAGCGATGCACACAGCTGGGAGACCAGGGGACACTAAAGAGTGACGCACACAGCTGGGAGACCAGGGGACACTAAAGAGTGACGCACACAGCTGGGAGACCAGGGGACACTAAAGAGTGACACACACAGCTGGGAGACCAGGGGACACTAAAGAGTGACGCACACAGCTTGGTGACGTTCAGGATCATAAATCTGAACAACTGTCTCTGTCTCAGAGTTATTCTGTCTCAAGTCATGTGATCACATTGTTCAAATAAGACCATTAAACATTTGAGCTAAGTTTCTGGTCTCCAGTCAGGGAACACATGACGCTCGTGACAGACGACCTACGATATCAAATGTCCACTTTATTGTGTAAACACAGCCTGTGCCTGATGCCTCCTCTGTGCGTTTGAAGGTCTGAAACGTTTAAGTGAACTGAGCGCTCACTGAACCCTCCGGCTGTGACCTCCATCAGAGCTCCTGCAGAGACTCAATAATTACTCTGTTCCATCCCGGACGTTCCTCCACTTACTGTTGGACTTCTTCTCATTAGAGATTCACAGAATCATGACTCCAGTGTTACCCTCTGTGATTCTTCTGGAGCTGCTCCTACTTCTAGTTTATATATATATACTTCCTGTCTGTCTTTTCAGATGTTCCCTTTAGTACTAAGCTGTCAGCTGATGTTACATCGACCGGACTTCTTTCTGTGGAGTGATATGACCGCACATCGTCCCTTTGAAGGGCCAGTCGAGTATTAAGTGGTGATAAATATCTCTGTGCTTATACCATCATATAAGCCTAAATACAACCATAAAAAATAAAGAACATTGTAAAAAAATTCAACAATAAAGAAACTGAACGTTTTTCATTTTAAAGTAAAACATTTAAATTAAAGGAAATACAATAATAAAAGCCTTCAAGAAGTTTAAAGGAAATATGATCAACAATAAAAAAACAATCATTTTAAAAACATTTTTCTAATTAAAAATGTTTTGAATTAAATAGATAAATTATGATATTGCCTGAAAATATAATAATAAAAAAGACTGAACAATTAAACAACTTAATTCAATCATATTGGCTTCTTAGAAATAATAATTTACATGTTTACAATTATTATTATAATGATGTTTATTGGAGTCCTTGCCCCAAACCACCTGCATTATTCTGTGTTTTGGGATGTTTTCAAACCGGCGCGAGGAGCCTGAAGGTCCGCGGTTCGTCAGAGAATCCTGAAATCCTCGCTCTGACACCGCGGCCACAAACTCACTAATTAAAAGCCCAGAGTGGAACGATAACCCTTTTTAACTTTGTGAAACACAGTGATGTGTTTCCTCTCGCTGGGGGCCGACCTCCTGTCAGCTGGAGAGCAGCGTCCTCTGAAGGCTGCCCTCCATCTTCTCTTCGGTACAAAAAGAACAAGAAACAAATGCAGCCCCCCGTCGGCGAGGAGCAGTGACGCACCGCAGACTTCAGGAATAATCAGCTTAACCTTTAGAGGGATGTACCGTCACATCGTTTGTTTTTAATTACAACTGTATTTTGGATGGTGGATGTAAAAAAATAGTCTTTTATATTTGTCTTATCAAATATGACATAAGTAAGTAACTTGTGTTTATAAAGCGCTTTTCATAGACAGTCACAAGTGCTTGACAAAACATTAAAACATCATACGAATAAAGACGTGCTGAAATCACAATACACAATAAAAACACAATAAAAACATAGAATCAAAAAGAATCAGAGCACACACGTTATCCAAACAGGCAACTTAAAGGACAATGACGCTGTTACGCTCCCTCCTGGACTAGGGGTACAAAGGGAAGTAACTAAATATAAAATCACCGGGAGAGAGAAAAAAGGAGAGGAAACTGACTGCTGAAGCCACAAGGCCATGTTTTAATAGTTAAAGAAAGTAAAGGGGCTCACCAGCCAATTTGCAACGTAAACTTAAGGTAAACTAAAAATGACTTTCTCATAAAAGAAAGTGACTAAAGATACAAAGATACACTGGAGCACATTTCCTAACAATTCATAAAAAACAGGCCTCACACAGAGACAGAGACACCATGCTGCACACAGGCAGCCAGAGGAGAATGAGAGAGAGGAGGTTTCTTGGTAGGACATGTCTTCAAAGTCACTTGCTTGAGAAGCGAGGCAAGAATCCTTCCTAGCCTCGGAAAACGAAGAATGGTGGAACAGGCTAACAAGCTAACAAGCTAACAGGCTGACAAGCGAGCAGGTGTGCAGGTGAGCGCAGAGCTCTCAGGCGTGAGACACACGCATTTCACTCCATTCACATGCTCACATGCCACACCTTGTATTTCTCACCCAGAGATTTCTTTCCAGGGTACCGCCCACCAAGTTGCGCCGCAATTTTGTAAACAAACTAGGCTTGTTTGAGACGCGTGCACTCCACTAGCACCCCCCCCGTTGACATTCGCGATACAGAGGGCTTCATGGGAACTTTGAGGGGAGCCAGAAGTTGGAGTACCAAACACCGCTGCCAAAATCTCACTCTGAACTCCAGTCAAAACTTGAGAGCCCTGTGAGCGTCATATGAGAGGCCCCGCCTTAAATGGAGCGCTATTTCCGCCAAAGATTTGGAAATTGGTCCGTGTGCAAAGCATTGTGGGGATTTTAAGACCGCGGAGTCTACACATGTGCAGCCTCAAAATTTCTCGCTGCGAAAAAGTCAAAGAGTCTCAAAGACTCTGCACACATGTTAGTCAATGTTTGCATTGATTACATTTTCATGTTCATCTATTCACAAACCCAGAGTCTTTGCATCCAGCTTTGGTCATTTTGCTTGTCAGGTCATTGTTTTGCATTTATCATTTATGTGTTGTGTTTTGAACTGGTTATTTTTGGGCTTTCTATCCAAACATGTTAAGGTTTTATTGTCAGATGTGCTACAGTATAGTTTTCTGTAAATCTGAAGGCTCCACCAACAACACGAAGACAAAGAGAGACTTCACGGTGCAGGTCAAAGGCGGGAATAAGAAATGTATATTCATATGAAACAGGATATAAGAGTAATTATTGACAGTAGGATAAACACTGTAATGATTTATTTGCATGTGTGTGTTTTCAGTCTTCCAGCAGAGCGTCACACACACTCCCGCCTGCAGGTGTGTGTTAATACCTGTCCATCATGTGACAGATGGACAGGTATTAACACACACCTCTTCAGTAACTGATTGACATCTTAATAAGTCCTGCAGCGGCCTCACAGACAGCGCTGACCTCTGACCTCTGCCTGATGGATTTTACCTTTCTCACTGAAATACTGAGTCCGGATCAGATTGATATTTGATCCTGAAAAACAGCCCGGAGCGGCGGGGGATCGATACTGTATTTTGAAAAATATAATGGGCAACTTGAAGGATACAATGCCTACACACACACACACACACACACACACACACACACACACACACACACACACACACACACACACACACACACACACAGACACACACATACACACACACACACACACACACACACACACACATACCCACACACACACAGACACACATACACACATACACAACCACACACATACACACACACACACACACACACACACATACACACACACACACACACACACACACACACACACATACACAAACACACACATACACAACCACACACATACACACACACATACACACACACACACACAGACACACATACACACATACACAA
>NC_136910.1:59383649-59413649 GCF_949606895.1 Notothenia rossii
AGAGTTCAACTTGTTCCAGTAAATGGTCCTTACTTCGTTGAATGTTTGGCACTTCAGGAGGAAGTGCGTCTCTGTCTCAGTCTCACCCAGTGGCGGCCGGCCCATAGGGGCGCTAGGGGCGCCGCCCCACCTCTTCCCACATACAAAAAAAAATATTAAAAAAAATATTAAATTAAAAAATATATATTTCAAAAAATATATATTTTATATTTTTAATGAACAAGGTAAATATCATACAATTGGTATCAGTAAAATGTGTAATCTACAATAAAATCTTGTTTAAACTTGTGTTACGATGTCTAAAGTTACTGATAAGTCACATGTTTCCTGCCTGGCCTTGCCCTTGGCATTAGTTGATCATTACGGGGCGCTGCCCCCGAGCCAAACAGCAGCAACCAGCACGTTGCTAAAGTCTCAATAGTAAACTGTGCCGCCGAAACATAATTTCAGCCAATCAGCGCCGTCAAATATTTTGGTCACGAGAACGCTCACGTTGGCGCCCACGTTGCTTACGTGCGTTGACGTGAGTTGTTTTTTAGACTCGTGAGGAACTGGGGTAGTAACTATAGTAACGCAGTGTAGGCGGAGCCGTGACGTCATCTTCAATGAGCTCCCAAGAAAAACAACACAGCCGTTAGCTGTTAGCCCTCAGAGCTCACAGCTCTTCATATCTGTTCAGAAACTAGACAAAAGTTAAACAAGTACAAACCACATACTGTCTGTGTCATGGTGAATACAGTCGCTGGTTTATTTATGTCTGTATAGACCGTTGTTGTGAGTGTGGACGGTCGGAGCATTGACAACGGTTAGCCAAATCTCCATTAGAAAACACGCATTTTAAGTGAATTAATTTGCTGTTTTCCGCACAAACACTGCGCTAGTGGATTGTCAAAGGGGGAGCCTCGTTGCGGGGAAATTATACAGATGACTAGTCCGCCCCTGAAAATGTCTATGCAAACGTTATTATTAATAATATAAAAATAAAAAATGTTTTTTAAAAAATAATATTTTTTTTTTCTTTTTTTTCATTTTCATTTTGTAATCATCGCGCGACCCCCACTTTGGGAACCCCTGCTCTAAACCAAGATGGACGACAGAAAGCCACATGGACCAAGTCAAACATCTATATCTTTGCCAATCCTTTTATGGAAAGCGTCCCCTGCAGGTATAAACAATGTGGTGACATCAAGTAACAACTAAGGAATCATATAATTCATAAATGATCAAAGTATTGATTTTATGTTTGCAGGAAATCATGATTAACCACCTGTCCACTGCAGGGGACGTCATGCATCACTGGCTATACTTCAACTACAATTCATACTGGTGCTGCTGCTAGTGTACCCAGGGCCGTCCCTCCCTACAGGCAGATCATGCAGACTGTGTGGGGCCTCACCTTGTGGAGGGGGCCACACCTTGCGGAGTGGGGCCTCATCTGAGGCGCACCCATGCGCTTATGTGGCGCAATTAGGGTGGTGCGGCACGGTTTCGCCGCTGCGAGGCTCCAATAGCACTCATCAATTAACTATGCGTGGGGCCTCAGATTGGCCCCTGGCCCTGGTTACTCTTGAAAATACTTCATCTGCAATATCTTTTTGGGCCGTGAATCAATATACTTATGTTATTATAATGTAGTTTTAAGTTTGCACATCTTTATTTATCATTTTTTCAAAATGTACATCTCATCAGTTCAAACCCTGAATAGTGTCCACCTGAGTGGACATATAAAAATCTCTTTGAAAAAACTAGATTAAAAAGTTAAAATAACAGTTCAAGTTTACAGCCTAAAAAACATGGAGAATTTTTTCCCCTTTTATTCATTTTTATGTCAATTTGCACATTTCACGGTGATGCTCAGCCTCTCCCCTTAACTCCTAACAGTCCTCATCATGTCAACCACAACACAGAGAAGTACTGATAGGAATGTGTGTGTAGCCTACTTGTTGATACATTGCTGACAGAGGAACTACATTTGAATTCAGATTTAAGAAATATCAGTTTCTGAGCATGTCATAAGCATGTTTTATCTTGACTATATTACAACTATATTATAATAAAATATATAGTATTTATATTATTGAATTGATTATGATTATTAGTAGAAGTAGAAGTAGTTTATTTGCATTAATTATATTTGAATCTTTTTGAGGCTATTTGGCAGGAAATGCAGACGTATTCTGAACGACATATATGCACATTTACCATTTACCTCACTGTTTAAAAAAGTAGCTGTGTTGATAATAATAATAAACAGGAATTATATTTGCAAAGTAGCCTACTTTGTTTTAAAAAAAAATGTTTTCACTCCTGTCGGTTGGGGGGGTACCTACCTACCTACCTACCTACCTACCTACCTACCTACCTACCTACCTACCTACCTATGTCATTTGTTAGACGCTTTTATCCAAGGTGAATCAGTACTGTGGACAATCCCCACAGGAGCAATTTGGGGTGAAGTGTCTCAGTGACACAACGACATGCTGACTGCAGTGGGACTCGAACTTGCTACCCCCTGATTCCAAGGCTAGCACACTTTCCACTGAGCCACAGCCACCCTCCTTACCTACCCACCAACCTTCCTACCTACCTACCTACCAACGTTTGTCATTAAAATATCTCATATATTGTTGTTTTTTCATCACAAAAGCTACATTTTAATCCTATTTTCTTCCCTTCTTGGTGCTAATGGGCTTCCATACTTTAAATATTTTTCCCGCGCATATATGACCCCGTAGTGACGCTCCTGACGTCACCACAGTGGAGAAGAACAACAACAAAGATGGCGGAGCCGACGGTCCGTGTTTCTGGGATCGTTTTATCTTCTCTGATGTTCCAGCACGGGAACACGGACTCTGACGCGGTGAGGGAACATCCCATAATATCCCAATGTGCTGCTGAACCTGCTGGGAACATGTGAAGCTTCTCTACTAAATTAATCTGTTCTTATTGTTTTATCTCAAGCTACTTATCGATTAATCGGCCTGTAGTTTCAGCTCTGTATCAGTTTGGTTTGAATTTATTTGTATCACTTTAAACTGTATTTATGTATTTTATTGTGTGTATTTGCTTCTAGTTTTAAGGCTGTTTGATAAACAATCTTTATTCTAGTCTGCTGAAAATGTAGTAAAAAAACATTGCTATTATATGATCAATTACGTGTGTGTGTGTGTGTGTGTGTGTGTGTGTGTGTGTGTGTGTGTGTGTGTGTGTGTGTGTGTGTGTGTGTGTGTGTGTGTGTGTGTGTGTGTGTGTGTGTGTGTGTGTGTGTGTGTGTGTGTGTGTGTGTGTGTGTGTGTGTGTGTGTGTGTGTGTGTGTAGGAGGGTCTGGTCCTGGGGGAGAGTCGGGTTGAAGAGCAGATCACCATCAGCGACTCTCAGGCAGACAGGATCCACATCCAGGAGATCTACTGTGAGAGAATATATCATTATTAATATAATATAACAGCATCTTTAATGTTATTGTTATAACTGTATAATAATAACCTCTTTATTTATTCTAACAGACGTACAGAAGCACATCGCCTGCAACAAACTGAACCAGTGAGTCCTGAGAGATTACATCACTTTGATATATATATTTATATATATATGTTAGTTTAATTGTGTGTGTGTGTGTGTGTGTGTGTGTGTGTGTGTGTGTGTGTGTGTGTGTGTGTGTGTGTGTGTGTGTGTGTGTGTGTGTGTGTGTGTGTGTGTGTGTGTGTGTGTGTGTGTGTGTGTGTGTGTGTGTGTGTGTGTGTGTGTGTGTAGTTTCTACAGCGGTGCAGGAGAGGTGAACTCGGTCGCTGTGAAGAAGCTGCTGGCGGACAATAAGCCGGTCAGACATTAAAGTTTTAACTAAGTGTCACATTTTATAGGTGAACATTTGTCATTAAAATATTTGTAATTCATAATATTTTCCACTTTCCCTGAGTGTAGGCTTTACACCAACATGAGTTGTAACTATTTGAATGCCAACACTTCTGTGTTTGAACTGAACTACCTGTGATACTCGGTATTAACGCTCAGTGACTGCAGACTGAGTTCTAAGGTGTGCTTTAACCCATATGAGCGCCCCCTGCAGGACAGCGTGCTGGGCTGGTACCGGCAGCGCAGGAACTCTGACCAGCAGCTGAGCTTCAGAGAGCGGATTGTCCACCAGTCCCTGAAGGCATCGCTGAGAAACCCCCACCTGCTGTTCCTGCTGCTGACCCCCCACAGAGCGAGCAGTGCTGAGAGTACTCACAGGACCGAGTACTGCGCGTACATCTCACGCAACAGGTACTAATACTGCATTATGTACTACAATATCTACTCACAGGACCGAGTACTGCGCGTACATCTCACGCAACAGGCTTTAACCTTTATTTAATCAGATTGGTTCCATTGAGATCATAGATCTCTTTTTCAAGGGAGACCTGCAGCAAATAGGTTCCACATGAAACATAAAGCAATAAAGGATATCATACATTATATTTACAGGATACAGTTACATAGTTATAGACATTTACAAGTGCCCATAGTATCAACGAGCATTTCATTTAGCCTAGCTTTAAAAACATGCAGAGGAATGAGATCGCTCAGTTTCAATTCTTGCTGAAGATTGTTCCAAGCAAGTGGAGCTGCGCACATAGAAGCTGTCTCACCTAAGATAGTCCTTGCTCTTGGCACATCGAACAAGACTACATCATGAGATCTCAGACAATAGCTGCTTGGAACTCTCTGTGTTATCAGAGAGCAGATATAATACGGGAGTTTACCCAACAAAGCTTTATAGATGAACGTGTACCAATGACTGAGCCTCCGTACAGTTAGTGAAGGCAGACCTGCCTTGCATACAGGGTACAGTGATGAGTAAGTGCTTTACAGTTAGTGACACATCTCAGAGCGCTGTGATAGGCGGCATCTAAGTTGTTCAGGCAATGGGCAGGTGCATTCATATAGATCAGATCACCATAGTCCAGCACAGGTCAAAAGGTCACAGAGCCTTTTCCTGGCCTCAAGCAGAGAAACAGGACTTGTTCCTGAAGAAGAAACCTAGCCTAACCCTCAGCTTTTTAAGCAGGTTAATGACCTGAAGTTTAAAAGAGAGACAATCATCAAGCATGATACCAAGGTATTTGTAACAGGTATCCACTTTGAGTACTTGTCCCATAGTAACAATATCTAAAACAGGCTCTGGTGTCTTTTTAGCTTTTGAAAAGAGCATTACTTTGGTTTGATCAACATTTAAAAGAAGCTTGAGTTCAGAGAGCTGAGTCTGAATAATGTTAAAAACAGCCTGTAATTTAACACCAGCCTCCTGAATGGAGGGACCTGCACAGTACATCACGGGATCATCCGCATTTAGAAATGTAAAGTAGCTTCATCCACATTTTCACCTAAGCTGTTGATATATATGGAGAATAAAAGTGGACCTAAAACAGAACCTTGAGGAACACCATTAGTAATGTTTAACCACTCAGAAGACAGCCCATCAAAGTGAACACATTGGGAGCTTTCAGAGAGGTAGTTCACAAACCACCCACTGCATGGCTGGATATGCCTATACTGAGTACTGCATACTACAATATCTACTCACAGGACCGAGTACTGCGCCTATATATCACACAACAGGTAACGTGTGTGTGTGTGTGTGTGTGTGTGTGTGTGTGTGTGTGTGTGTGTGTGTGTGTGTGTGTGTGTGTGTGTGTGTGTGTGTGTGTGTGTGTGTGTGTGTGTGTGTGTGTGTGTGTGTGTGTGTGTGTGTGTGTGTGTGTGTGTGTGTGTGTGTGTGTGTGTGTGTGTGTGTGTGTGTGTGTGTGTGTGTGTGTGTGTGTGTGTGTGTCCATCCTCAGTGTGTTCCTGAGTGTTCCCCTGCTGGTGAACAATCTGGGTCTTCAGGAGCCTCAGAGCTACTGGAAGCTTCCTGCCGGAAGACCATCAGAACGCTACAGCGCCACCATCAGGAGACACAGGTAACTACAGCCTGAACACCTGAGATACAGCGCCACCATCAGGAGACACAGGTAACTACAGCCTGAACTCCTTCACACATCATCTTCTTCTCCTCCTGCTCCTGCAGCTCCAGCTTCTTCTCCTCTGACGGTCGGCTGCGAGACGTCAACGATGTGAACGCCATGAACGATTCTCTGCAGGAGGAGCTGCAGGTGAGAGTGTGTGTGTGTGTGCGTGTGTGTGTGTGTGTGTGTGTGTGTGTGTGTGTGTTAACCTCCTGGTGTGTGTGTGTGTGTGTCTAGGCAGCGTGCAGAGAGGTGGAGGACAGCGAGCGGCAGCTGGAGACGCTTCAGTCTGAAGTGTCAGCGCTGAGGAAGAGGAGCAGAGAGAGGAGGAAGAAGAGTGAAGCTGCAGGAAGAACAGGTTGGATTCCAAAAACAAGATCATAGCAGAAGTGTAGTTTTACAGGATGACATTGAACACATCGCGATAGCGTTAGGCGTCTGATTTGTGTCAGTCTTTAATTAAATTATTTAAACATGCAGTTTGTGTGTCTACAGTTGAAACTAACACTTTTTAAATAAATACAATGAATTTGCATAATATATATATATATATATATATATATATATATATATATATATATATATATATATATATATATATATTACACATGTCAGGCTTCACATGATACCTTCCTGATCACATGCTCGATGTGTGTGTGTGTCTGTGACTGTGGCCGTTTCTCAATCTCGAGGATACTGGTTTCCATTCCAAGCCAATATTTCAAGGATGCTACGTCATCAAGTGGCGCAGGAGGACCGTTCCAATGTCCAGCATACTTGAAATTCCACCGAGGCCGCGTCCTTGGTTTGGGGGTAATTTCGAGGCTGCACATGGGTAGAGTTCGCGTCCTCCTTCAAATCCCCACAATGCTTTGCGCACGGACCAATTTCAAAAACCCTTGCGGAGAATGGCTGAACCGACGCAGCACAGCGCACATTTAAATGTAAGTATGTAGAGGCGTAGAACATGTGTTGGTAAATATGTTGCTTTGTTACATTTGTTATCACCAAAAATATGTTCCATGAAAGTAAAGCAAGTTCATAATTAGATAGACATCGTTAGGTATTTATTTTCGGTACAGTTCATGTTGTGTCCGTTAGAGAGAGTGGCACACTTGTTAGCCTGTTCCATTCTTCTTCGCTTTCCGAAGCCGTGGCTTGGAAGTATACTTGCTTCGTTTCTGAAGGGAGTGACTTGGAAGTACGCGACTACCAAGCCAGCATCCTCGAGATTGAGAAACAGCCTGTGTGTGACTGTGTGTGTGTGTGTGTGTGTGTGTGTGTGTGTGTGTGTGTGTGTGTGTGTGTGTGTGTGTGTGTGTGTGTGTGTGTGTGTGTGTGTGTGTGTGTGACTGTGTGTGTGACTGTGTGACTGTGTGTGTGTGTGTGTGTGTGTGTGTGTGTGTGTGTGTGTGTGTGTGTGTGTGTGTGTGTGTGTGTGTGTGTGTGTGTGTGTGTGTGTGTTCGAGTCATGATGAAGAGTCAGTCTAACGCTGTGTTCCAGGCGAGGAAGAGGAGGACCAGAGGAGGAATCTTCGTCTCCATGAGGCCGTCGGCGCTCTGTTCAAGCGCTCGCCACTCTTCCTCACACACACTCTGACGCTGCAGGGGTTTCCTGTCCCTGAACGCACCTTCAGCGGAGGGGAGGAGGAAGAGGAGGAAGAGGCAGTGTGTGAGGAGGAAGAGGAGGAAGAGAAGGAAGAGGCAGTGTGTGAGGAGGAAGAGGAGGAAGAGGAGGAAGAGGCAGTGTGTGAGGAGGAAACTCGGGAGAACACACACTCCCGAAAGAGGAGGAGACAGATGGCGACGAGCAGCGAGAGGAAACGCAGGAAGAGTGAATCCTGAATGAAACGAGCTCAGGTCGGGGGAGGGTCTCTCTCCCCCCTCTCTCTCCCCCCTCTCTCTCCCCCCTCTCTCTCCCCCCTGAAGTGATCTGATATATTTTATAAGTTGTTTTGATAAAGCTGTCTTTTGTTAAAAAAAAATCTGTGTCAGTCTTTAATTAAATTATTTAAACATGCAGTATATATATATCTATATATATATATAGATATATATATATAATTACAAATAGTAAACTAAGCCAGTGTTTCTCAAAGTGTGGTCCGTGAGCGCCCTCTAGTGGTCCGTGAGTATATTGGTCAATTTTCACATTTTAAATAAATAAAAGTTTTCCGCACTCTCGCGGGAATATCTCCGCAATGGAGCGAGCTTAAGTTTAACTTCCGGTTTCATGCTATAGCCCAGCGCAACACCTTCGTCACGCATGTTGTCACGTGTTTGTAGCATTTTCAGACCATTTGTAATCAGTTCTAGAAAAACTGTTCTTTATTAGATTTCAAGAAGCGTATAAAAGAAACAATGGATGTCTTTTATGAACATTTATCCATGCTGGATGTAGACCTAGATGTTAGGAGTTAGAGATTATTATCTCCAGGGGGTCCGCGGGGTCTTAACAAGTATTACAAGTTGATAAATCTATTTAGCGAAAATTAAGGCATTAAAAAATATGAAAGTGCATTTTCCAAGGTTTTACATTTTGTATCTTGTTTTCAATAAGTATATAAATGGTCCAAAGAGGTTGTATTCTACAGTCTGCCTGAATGTAATCATTGCGTAGGTGTGTAGTGTGATTCTGTGTACTTTATTTATGGCATCCCGTTGGATTTGACGTCACCTGAACAGGACATCGCACGCTCACTGCTGGATAGCGCGAAGGTCCGTTTACGCCGGTTGCTAAGCAACATCGTTATGGGGAAATGCAAGTCTGCGTCCAAATGGTTGGGAGATAAGGAGGAAGGACAATCAATACTGTGTATAGTCAATGTGAGGTAAAGTGTGTCGCCAAGGCAACCGGTTAAAACTCAAAGTGGAGATGAGGTTTTCAAATGTATGGAAAGGGTCTTAAAGGGTCTTCAATGTGACTTCAGGATTCCTGCTTGTACCCTGATCTGATGTCTGCGTCCGATGAAGCATTGGATGAAGTCTGCTGATGATCAGAGGCTTGTTTAGGCCATGCAGCCCGATTTCTCATACTGATATTCTGAACAACCTGTGCTGTTGTATTTGCTGTAAAGTGTCTTTACTGTAGGCTCTTTTTATTACAGCACTTTGACTCCACCAAAGATAGTTTATAAATGTGCTAAATAAATAAAACTTGATTTGATTAATAGCATAATTACACAAAAAGCCCACGTCAAACAATGAGCTGTAAATACAGTCCATTTTACTATCAATTCAAAAGCAATATTAAAGTCTGAGTACTAAGTTTTGAAGCTGAAGAAATTAAACTACAATTAATTTAAAGAAAACTCAGATTAGAGAAAAAACAACATTTATTGGTTTTAGTAATAATCCTCTCAGATGAGCGGATTACAAACACACAGCATCTCTTCCACGAGTCGAACACACAGCTTTAATAAACACATTTCACTCCAGGTGTTTCCCACAGACGTGCGGGTCCTTCATGAACTCCGGGTGTTTGTGGGTGACCGACATGAAGCCTGCAGAGAAAAGACAAAAACATACAATATATTTAAGGTTTTTAACTATTTGAAAAATGTTGAAATCTCATCTTCAAGTTCTCAAACATTTCTAAGTTGAATCGCTTTTTTTTTATTTCTTAGGATAATAATGTCGTTTTTGGTAAAATCACTTTCTATTTATCTCAAAATAGGGATTTTTCTCCTAAATATTTACTTAAATCTCAGAATATTCCAGTTTTTTTTAATTAATAATCTTTGACTCAGAATAATATTTTTGTCAAATTTCTCACACACACACACACACACACACACACACACACACACACACACACACACACACACACACACACACACACACACACACACACACACACACACACACACACACACACACACACACACACACACACACACCTGTGAACATTAAAATATATTTCTGAAATGTTAAACGTGTGAATGAATCTCTCAGAACACCCAAATGTTATCCATGGAAGTGCAACAGTTTAATATAACCCCCCCCCCCCCCCCCCCCTCTTCTGGCTCCTTGAGCTCCTCGTGTCTAAACCCCTCAAAAGGTCAGCGTGAGGAAGACGTACCCAAAGCGTGGGATTTCTTCACGGCTTTGGCCACCTCCTTCTGTTTCCTGGAACATAATCCTGAAACACAAAGCAGCGTTAAGTCAGAGTTGAATCTTCACGGAGGAGATATTCCAGCTCCAGGCGTCTCTCACGTGTGATGTGGCGTCCGTAGATCCGTCCGGTGTACGGAGAGATGAACTGAGACAGCAGCTGACAGGAAACACACATCAGGGTTTAGCCCTTTGGAGTACTTTTAGCAATGAAAGGTGCTTTACAAACACAATACATTATTATACATTCACAGCGACACTGAGACACTTCCTGTGACCTTTGGAGCTCCACTTGTTGTTCAAGAATACTAAATACACCCCCTTTGATCCCACAGCTACAGGGTTAGGATGTTTGTACCACATAGCGCCGAGTACCGTGACCTTTAGACCGTATAATGGGAATGTTCATATACCGCCATACTGTTGGAAAAGTGGCGAAGGATCTCGTGGATATTTCTCTCTTTAGACGTGGATATTTCCACAGTGGCTAAACAGATTTTCACCGTTTGAAATGCATTTGAAACGTCCATCTCTTTTTAGAATTCTACATTTTGAAGTGTAAGAAAAGACCTCAGACATTTTTAATAATGACACTAGATATACGAGGAGTTCAGGACCATGGAAACATATACACACCCTCCTGTAAACCCATCTTTAACTAAACACATTACACACTCTACCCACACTTAAAACAAACACACACACACACACACACACACACTTATTACCCACACTGACACTCACACAGGTGCTTTATGTACCTGAGTGTTCTTGAAGTCTACAGTCACATTGCAGAGCAGGCATCCTTTCTGAGGCTCTTTGTAGGGGTTTTCCATCTTAATGAGCTGTAAAAAGAATATACAAATACATTAATCTAATCCTGTTATTAGTGATGTAATAATTATTCATAAATAAATACAAATTACCCACCCTGTCCTCGTTTGGTTGGACTACATTTGAGGTTGTTGTGAGACTTCTTAAACCTGCAGAAAAATGATTATTATTATAAAAAATGACATCAACAACAGCTCATATGTTAGCATTAGCATTAGCAACACGTAGCTTAACTCCACCTAATAAACACATATTAACGGTTACTTTTACATTTAATGAATGCTGTATCATTATAACACTTAATACAGGTGTTATAAAGTCTCACCTGTGTTTCCTTGTTCTAATAAAACTGTTCTTATTCTCGTTAAACCTCTGAGGACGAGCATTTTGACCTGACACACGACCGGAAGATGTCCACCAGACGGGAACTCCGGGTTCTTCACTGAGTCAACTATTAGTTCCTACCACCTATTTCACTGAGAGACACATTACGCATATTATATATCTGTGTTGGTGAATATACAAATGATATGAAATGTATGGTTTTGTGTTCTCATGAATATTTAATATTACGTTTATTTTTGTATTATTTTAGGAACAAATTAAATGTTACCCCCGTTTCAAAGATCAAAATAACAGCGCAAGACAGTAATCACCCCAGAAAATGACCATCGTAATCAACATTACGTATTAATCTTCTCACTTTTAGATTTAACCAACTTTTAAAACGCTTTTGTATTTGGAATATAAACAACAAAGGGAAATAAAATAAGCTGATGATTATATGAGTGAAATATCAAATCTAATATCTAAATATCGGCTTTACTTTGTGGGAGACTTTTCAACCGGAAACTGTATGAATGTTCCTAACATGTTGCTAACATGTACTTATCAGGAAGATACAGTGACAGAAAATAAAGCAGATAACACATGTCTGCTATGTGGCTTGGTTTTCGGGTAATTTATCGAACGTTTTCTATCGATGAATCACTACATTTGGGAACCTATCCCGGTTAGCGCTGCTAGCTCCGACAACCGAAGCCGGAAACGACGCAGGGATTTCTCTCTTGCTCTGACGTTGGATTTGTTCTTCAAAAATTCAAACGTGATTCTCGCGGAGCTGTTGACGTTAAAAACAGAAGCTTCAAGCAATACAAGAAAATGCTTTTTATGCCAGACTTTCTATACGTTTTCACCGGAGTTTGAGGTGATTTAAAGGGTTTTAGGAGACTGTTAATGTCGCAGAAGGAACACATCAGAGAACAAACTGCCAGGAGTAAGAAAACCGCTTTACTAGCTAACATGTAATGGGCTTTAAAGTGCTTTTTTCTTGAGCTAAATATGATCTAATTTAGGTTTGAAGGATTTAATATGTACAGGTGTGTGTTGCAGAGTCTCAGCTGTATTCCTAGTGTAGTTGTTTGTGTTTATTGGAGGTTTTATTGACATGTAGCACCAGCTGTTGTGATGAATTCTGCTGAGAAACGAGACATCAGAATCAAACGGGTCTCGTCCAGGAAGAGATCTCGCGATAGCTCACAGATGACACCTGAGAGGAAGAGAGGATCTGAGAAATGTCCAAAGATCTGCAGGCTGAGCAGCATCATGGCAGAACAACAACAACAGCAACAACAACCTGCTGCAGAGGTAGGACAGGTGAACATCTGGATTATAAGCTTTAAGGGTTATTCATGTTGTTTTCACATCAAAACAATAATTATAATTCTTTGTTTTGTTTTTTAAATGCTGTTGTTGTCTGCATTTTGTAAAATGTGCATGCATTACGTTAAGATGAAGTTTGTATCGTTTTCTTTGTATTGATTCCCAGCTGTTGGTTGTAAAAAAGGATTGATCTAATAGACAGGAGAGCTCTCCTCCACCCTGGTTGTAGAAACATCTACTTCTTATATCCGTTAGAGCAGCTAGCACCAGATTCTAATAACAGCGCCGGTACCGGTGCGCCCTCTCTCTCGCTCCCTCGCTCGCTCTCTCGCTCCCACGCTCGCACTTTGGTGAGCTGCGGGTGCCAGATAAGCCAACATCCCCCACTTTCATCACTTACAGCGCCCACCGTACAGGGCAAATGAAAAGTGTAACCGGGGTGAGAAGGGTGTTACATTTACTTAATTATGAATGTTGTTACATCAAGGCCGAAAATTAGGATGAGCGCCCCCCAGATCTGGAGCCCTAGACGACCGCCTATGCCAAAAATCGTCCCTGCCAGAACATAAAGTGGCAATGTCTCAAGATTTAGCACAAATACACCTTTATTGAACATACAGTAAAACAAATACCACAAATCCACATAACAAACAATAGAAAAAATGATTCTTGTTTTGTTGTTGGGTACCTGGCTGGCGCCCCCTAGCAGCGGCGCGCATATTCCAGCAGCGGTGCTGCACCGCCTTTGTATATACGGGAAACACTGACTACTTGTCTTTAGACTATTGTTGCACTATTTATATTCTATTCTATTTTATTGTATTACTTTGCACTATTGTATCTGTGTTATTGTGTGGCTGTGTTGGAGGAGCCTGTGACCTCATTGATATATCCACACTGTGGCTCTGCACACATGAGGATGAAACCTTGAACCTTGTGTTCAGTTGTTCTGCAGCGACAGCGAGGATCTGTTCGGGGATTACGACAGCCTCCTGCAGGACAGCTCGCTGCTCGACAGACTGGACGACGCTGAGCAGAGCGAGAGGCAGAGAGACGTCCAGAGAGACGTCCAGAGAGACTTCACCAACCTGAGGACGATGACAGATGAAGACGTGCTCACAGACTCCATCCTGGACGCCATGGGAGAGGAAGATCTTCCTCCCAGCATGCAACAGTTCAAGGATCAGGTCCAGGAGACGAGGGTCCGTCTGCAGGGCGGAGATCAGACCTCCACGCCGCTCAGGAACAAAAAGGTGAGATTATACAGAACTATCTTTTATATAAACACAACATGGGTTTAGAATCAGCAATCAGTCGCACATTTTACTGGAGAATATTTAGAAAAATAATTAAGATAAAATGTATATACGAAGAAAAACAGAATATTCAAAGAATATTTTCTAAAAAAGTTGAATTGTAAAAAAATAAGAGCAAAAGTGAAGACATTTTGGAATCAGAAAAAAAAAGATGCATTTTGGAATATTTTCAAAAAAAGTTAAGAATTAAGAATATTTTGAGAATATTTTCAAAAAAAGTTCAAATTTAAATAGACAGAATAATTTGAGAATATTTTCAAAAAAAGTTGAAATGTAAACATTTAAAGGTGACCTATCATGCAAAATGCACCTTTGTACGTCTTTTCTACATGAACATGTGTCCCCGGTGTTCCAGGGAACTCACCAAGTGTCAGAAAACACAACCCTCTCTCTTTTGCTCCATACCCAAATCTCTAAAAAAGGGGCTGCAATGGATCTGATACAGACTGATCCAGATTTGAACACTTCTGTGACGTCACAGAAGTGGCGCTACGGCTATTGAGCCAACTCCATCAATCAGGAGGAGACAGCCACGGACATTGCCGTTGGAAAGCGCTGGAGACGCTGTAGGACATATGCCAGGCCTGTAGGTGGTGCTGTTCTCACAGAATCAGCCCATGATGCAAAGACAGTGTTAAATTGAGTGAAATGAGGAATGGATAAAATGCATGATCTGTTTGGTATTTTGAAAAATGAAAAGTATAAATATGCCTTATATAGGTATGGTCCCACACTATGTTATTCAAATATAGCATGATAGGTCCACTTTAACTAAAAGACAGAATATTTTGAGAATATTTTACAAACAAATTGAAATGTAAAAAAATAAAAGACAGAATATTTTTGAGCAAAAGTGAAGATATTTTGGAATCAGAAAAAAAAAATGTTCTAAAAAAGTTAAGAATTAAGAATATTTTGAGAATCTTTTCAAAAAAAGTTCAAATTTAAATAAAATAATTAAGAATATTTTCCAAATAAATTGAAATGTAAAAGAATAAAAAGAAAAGAAAAAGTTAAGAAATTTGGAGTTTATTTTTTTGCAGACCTCAACCCCTCTGAGGACTAAAGAGGAGAGTAGACCCCCGAGAGGAGGAGGAGGAGGAGGAGGAGGAGGAGGACCATCGTGTAGGAGGAGCGTGGCGGACGCTCTGAAGAAGACGATGCTTTGTAACGCAGCCTCTCCAGCGATGGCGTCTCGCAGCGCAGCGTTAAAGGAGGCCGTCCTCTCGGAGGAAATCTCCGTCGCCATGCAGGCGTTAGAGGAAGTTTCTGAAGAGAAGACCCCCGACCTCGGGCCCTTCTTCGGGCTCCCGTCCAGAGTCAAGGAGCTGATGCTGAGGCTGAAGGGGATCCAGAGCTTATACGGTGAAATGACTGCTACACTTTCTTTGACTAACACCATCAGGAATCCTGCCGTACCAGGTGACCTCCTCTGGTTATCTAATACAAAATGACTAGACTTTGACTAAAACCATCCTTTTTTACTCACAGACAGCGAGACTTAGGGCGACGGCAGGATTTACAAAATGTATGGAAAATAAAATCTAGTAGATCAGCAGTTTCTGATGAATGTATAACTTCAATCTTGGAAAAGACAACATTAATTAACTTGAATTACTCATGAGTTTTTTCTCCATCATTTTTACTTAAATCTTTTTTTTTTTTTTATTCTGCAAATGATATCTGAATGTTTCCCCCCTTAAATTTACCGCCCAGAAAATAAATGAGAAAGTCAGAAAACTTTATTTGTTGTTTATTTTATACATTTCTGACTTTTTATTTTCTTATTTCTTCACTTTATTCTCACAGATTATCCCGTTTTTTTTTATTTTAATCTCAGAAAATATCTATTGCTTTTATGATCAGATAATCGTTGCTTTAAAAATTAAATAAATGAATTGCCTTTAAAATCTGTTGCTCAGTTATTTTCTGTCTCAGAGCGGAAGGAGAAAAATCATCTTTACATTTCCCCAAAAAATAAATCAGAACGTCCGAGAATTTCCATATTTCTGTTGTTTTGTTTCTATTTTTCCCTTTATTCTCACAGATTATGCAGGAAATATCTATTTTTTCCCCTTTTTATAATAATGAGATAAACAGAAATTAATTGCCTTTTTAAATCTGTTGCTAAATAATTTCCTGTTCCTTAAACGTAGTGTGTTGTGTCTCAGAGCCATTTTATAATCCTAGATTGTTTTGCTTTAAAAAGGACTTCAATAGATTGTGATGTATTTTCCGTTGTTGGACTCTTAACACCCCGAAGTATTACTCTAACATATTGTTCTGTGTGTCTCAGAGTGGCAGGAGACGTGTCTGAACCTGCCGTCCGTTCAGCGCAGGAAGAACCTGATCTACTCGCTGCCGACCAGCGGAGGAAAGACTCTGGTGGCCGAGATCCTGATCCTCAGAGAGCTGCTCTGCAGGAAGAAGGACGCTCTGTTCATCCTGCCCTACGTCTCTCTGGTGCAGGAGAAGGTAGGGAGGACAGGAGAAGGGAGGGAGGACAGGAGAAGGTAGGGAGGACAGGAGAAGGGAGGGAGGACAGGAGAAGGGAGGGAGGACAGGAGAAGGGAGGGAGGACACGAGAAGGGAGGGAGGACAGGAGAAGGTAGGGAGGACAGGAGAAGGGAGAGAGGACAGGAGAAGGGAGGGAGGACAGGAGAAGGTAGGGAGGACAGGAGAAGGGAGGGAGGAGAGGAGAAGGGAGGGAGGACAGGAGAAGGGAGGGAGGAGAGGAGAAGGTAGGGAGGACAGGAGAAGGGAGGGAGGACAGGAGAAGGGAGGGAGGACAGGAGAAGGGAGGGAGGACAGGAGAAGGTAGGGAGGACAGGAGAAGGGAGGGAGGACAGGAGAAGGGAGGGAGGACAGGAGAAGGGAGGGAGGACACGAGAAGGGAGGGAGGACAGGAGAAGGTAGGGAGGACAGGAGAAGGGAGAGAGGACAGGAGAAGGGAGGGAGGACAGGAGAAGGTAGGGAGGACAGGAGAAGGGAGGGAGGAGAGGAGAAGGGAGGGAGGACAGGAGAAGGGAGGGAGGAGAGGAGAAGGTAGGGAGGACAGGAGAAGGGAGGGAGGACAGGAGAAGGGAGGGAGGACAGGAGAAGGCAGGAGGACAGGAGAAGGGAGGGAGGACAGGAGAAGGGAGGGAGGAGAGGAGAAGGGAGGGAGGACAGGAGAAGGGAGGGAGGACAGGAGAAGGGAGGGAGGAGAGGAGAAGGTAGGAGGACAGGAGAAGGGAGGGAGGAGAGGAGAAGGGAGGGAGGACAGGAGAAGGTAGGAGGACAGGAGAAGGGAGGGAGGAGAGGAGAAGGGAGGGAGGAGAGGAGAAGGTAGGGAGGACAGGAGAAGGTAGGGAGGACAGGAGAAGGGAGGGAGGACAGGAGAAGGCAGGAGGACAGGAGAAGGGAGGGAGGACAGGAGAAGGGAGGGAGGACAGGAGAAGGGAGGGAGGACAGGAGAAGGGAGGGAGGACAGGAGAAGGTAGGAGGACAGGAGAAGGGAGGGAGGAGAGGAGAAGGGAGGGAGGACAGGAGAAGGTAGGAGGACAGGAGAAGGGAGGGAGGAGAGGAGAAGGGAGGGAGGAGAGGAGAAGGGAGGGAGGACAGGAGAAGGGAGGGAGGAGAGGAGAAGGGAGGGAGGACAGGCGAAGGGAGGGAGGACAGGAGAAGGGAGGGAGGAGAGGAGAAGGTAGGAGGACAGGAGAAGGGAGGGAGGAGAGGAGAAGGTAGGAGGACAGGAGAAGGGAGGAGGACAGGAGAAGGGAGGAGAGGAGAAGGGAGGGAGGACAGGGAGGACCCGAGAAGGGAGGGAGGACAGGAGAAGGGAGGAGTACAGGAGAAGGTAGGGAGGACAGGAGAAGGGAGGGAGGACAGGAGAAGGGAGGGAGGAGAGGAGAAGGGAGGAGGAGAGGAGAAGGGAGGGAGGACAGGATAAGGGAGGGAGGACAGGGGAAGGGAGGAGTACAGGAGAAGGTAGGGAGGACAGGAGAAGGGAGGGAGGAGAGGAGAAGGGAGGAGGAGAGGAGAAGGGAGGAGGAGAGGAGAAGGGAGGGAGGACAGGAGAAGGGAGCATCAAGAGGTGCAGAACAAACACTGTTGTAGAAAAAGTTTGCATATAAGTGTCATGAAAAAAGATAAATATGTAAAAGAATATAATAATTAAAGAATAGGAAGACGGTACATTTGGAAATATAAAAAAACTCTAAATAAGTAATAAATATATTAATACATTATATTAAATAATAACAAAAACATCGAGATGTTAACGTTTAAAATTAATAAATGTGGTAAAAATAATGACTAAAATGTATAATTAATTGAAACTCTTAAGATTTTCTAATTTAATAAGAAAATTATAATTACATGTGGAAAAATAAAAGAAGAAATAAAAACAAGAATAATAAATAAGTTAACATAAAAAAAAAAATCTGAAATATAATTTAATTATATAATTAAACATTTTTAGTTAAATATCGAATTTAAATTACATAAAACATGATATAAGTAAATGTTGAAAATGTAAAGAGGAATACAAAAAAAATGTTGAAGTAAATTAAAAATAAATATCCATGAAAAAAAGAAAGAAAATGTAAGTCGACTTTAAGCCAAGGACACCAAAAGTGCTGATTCCAGAGTTGAAGGCTCTTCCCTGCATTTCTCCATTGACTCCATCTGGAGCATCACACGGTGTCATCTGCACAGAAACGTTTGTTACCGTTTGGTAGAAATGACGATATTGCAGTAAATAGGAGAGGACCAGGATTAGAGCCCTGTGGGACGCCTTTCCTCTAAAGCCCTCTCTTTCCTCCCTCTGTGACCTCCTTCCCGTCTCCTCTGAAGGTGCGGGGGTTGGCAAGCTTCGGCGTGGAGCTGGACTTCCTGGTGGAGGAGTACGCCGGCAGTAAAGGAAGGTTCCCCCCCGTAAAGAGGAAAGACAGGAGGTCTCTTTACGTCGCGACGATAGAAAAAGCCCACAGCCTCGTGAACTCGCTGATCGAGAACCAGAGGATCGACGACCTGGGGCTGGTGGTGGTGGACGAGGTGGGGAGGAAGGGTTTTTTTTACGTTAATAATCCACTTAGTTTCAGAAAATATTGTGTGATTTCCCCCTAAATGAATATTTCTCCTAAATCAACGACTTCAACATAAAAAATATCAATATTTTTTTTATCATAAATGTAATCTTAAATCTCAGTTTTTACAAAATCTTTTCAACTTTTTTTCTCAGATATTATCAAAGGTTGTTGCTAGTACATCTGTGAGTTTATTTTTCGTTAATATTCCACTTTTTTTCCGAAAATATCGGGTGTAATTTCCCACCAGATTCACGACTTTAATCTCAAAATGTCCTTGTTTTTTTTAATTAATTAATTACAGATGAGAAATCTTAAATTTGACAATTTGTATCTAGAGCAGCGGTTCTCAAACTGTGGTTCAAGGACCATCTGAAAAAGCTAAATAAAATCCACTTTTTATTATCAACGATTTTCGGAGACCACCTCATATGTGGCCTGCGACGTGGTAGAGGGAGAGAAGCAGCGCTCTCTGATTATTTACAATGACGTAGCTCAAGCAACGCAGACAGACACCGGTCACACGTGCGACAAAAATCATATAGGCTTTAATTTACTTTTGATTTTCTATAATTAACTATAAAAAAATATCGGCGTTTTAACACTACGTTTATATATGTACTTATTTATACGGTTAGCATATGAGGTGGTCCGCATAAACAAAAGGTTTGAGAACCCCTGATCTAGAACATTATCCAATTTGTCTTTATATTGTTTTCTAGTAAAATTGTGATTTATGTCCCTAAAATGTCCCTTTTTTATTCTGAAAAGATATCTACACGTTTCCTCAAAATGTACCACTTTAATCTCAGAGAATCCTATTTGTTTTTCTTAATTAATTTACAACATTTACTTATTCTGTTCTCCAAATGCACCGCCCTACCTATGCTTCCTCTGTGTGTTGCAGCTTCACATGTTGGGCGACGGCAGCAGAGGAGCCATCATTGAGATGACGCTCGCTAAAGTTCTCTACACGGCCAGTAAGAGACGCTTTGATCTTCCTTATTAAACCTTTAAAAAGCTTTTAATTAACCGTCTTTATGTTTTTATTCTCCAGAATCCACTCAGATTATCGGGATGAGCGCCACGCTGGGAAACATTAAAGACCTGCAGACCTTTTTAAGAGCGGAGAACTACAGCAATGACTTCCGGCCTGTAAGAGGTTTACTGTTAAATACTGATTTGAATGAGTGTACCACCAACAGGTGTTTAATGAAGCCATGGTGCGTGGTGTGTTCAGGTGCAGCTGAAGGAGTACGTTAAACTGCAAGACACCATCTATGAAGTGGACCCAAAGGAGGAAGACTGCTTCAAATTCTCTCGTCTCCTCAACTTCAAGGTATGGACAATATTCACATACTGTTTTAGTTTTTATTTGATGCTTTTATTTTGAAACTCCGTCAGTACATATTGTTGATGCTTTTATTTTGAAACTCCGTCAGAACATATTGTTGATGCTTTTATTTTGAAACTCCGTCAGTACATATTGTTGATGCTTTTATTTTGAAACTCCGTCAGAACATATTGTTGATGCTTTTATTTTGAAACTCCGTCAGTACATATTGTTGATGCTTTTATTTTGAAACTCCGTCAGAACATATTGTTGATGCTTTTATTTTGAAACTCCGTCAGAACATATTGTTGATGCTTTTATTTTGAAACTCCGTCAGAACATATTGTTGATGCTTTTATTTTGAAACTCCGTCAGAACATATTGTTGATGCTTTTATTTTGAAACTCCAGTACTCCAGCTCCATGCAGAAGCTGGACCCGGACCACATCATCGCCATGGTGACCGAAGTCATCCCAAAACACTCCTGTCTGGTTTTCTGCCCCACGAAGAAGAACTGTGAGAACGTGGGAGGGCTGATCTGCAGATACCTCAGGAAGTGAGTGGTTACATTCAATATTGCAAACACATCAATACCTGATCAATACCTCAGGAAGTGAGTGGGTGTATCTATTTATTATTATTTAAAGGTGGGGTAGGTAAGTTTGAGAAACCGGCTCGAGACACACTTTTTGTTATATTCCATGGAATGCTCTCAACATCCCGATAGCAATGAATATCTGAAGTGCTTTGACAATAAATCCATAATAAATATCATCTCTGGAAGCCGTAGTTCTGTAAAAAGCACGACCAATCATCTGAGCCGGCTAAAGTAACTGGATGGCCTACCTGCCTGTCAGCCTTCCATCTGTGCACAAACTGATCTCGTGCCCTCATTGGTCATGAAGCAGTTCGTGTGTGTTGGAGGAGGGGCTCTGTGAGGAAGTGGCAGATTTGTTCCGGCTGTGTATTTTCTAATTCTAGCGCACACGAGCCGGTTTCTCCAAACTGACCTACCCCACCTTTAACACATTGTTATTATTTACATTTTTATAGTTATTTTATTAATTAATTTATATTTAAAATATGTATTATTTATAACCTTTTGTGATGTATATGTATAAAGAGAGAGAGTGAGTGAGGGGTGACGATACCTCCGAGGGCGAGTGACGTGACTTTGAAAATATGCAAAAAATGTAATATGTACAAAAAAAAAAAATTATATTAATGCAAAAAGTACGAATGTACAATAAAAAAAAATCAAGGTAAAATATAAAAAAAGAAAATAGAATACAAATATTTATATAAAGCATAAAAAGGAAGAAAAAAGTGCAATAAAGAAATAAAATAGAATAAAAGCTATTATTTATACATTTTACAGAATCAAAATCCCCTCTGATTGGTTCCCCCTCCTCCCTGATTGGTTCCCCCTCCTCCCTGATTGCTTCCCCCTCCTCCCTGATTGCTTCCTCCTCCTCCCTGATTGCTTCCCCCTCCTCCCTGATTGCTTCCCCCTCCTCCCTGATTGCTTCCTCCTCCCTGATTGCTTCCCCCTCCTCTCTAATTGCCTCCTCTGTGATTGGCTCCTCAGGGACTTCCTGCTCCTCCACGAGCAGCAGAAGCTCCTCCTCCTCTCCCAGCTGAAGGAATGTGGGCGGGGCTCCGTGTGTCCGGTGCTCAGCAGGACGGTTCCTTACGGAGTGGCCTATCATCACAGCGGGCTGACGGGGGAGGAGAGGAGGCTGCTGGAGGAGGCGTACACCTGTGGGACGCTCTGCCTCCTCACCTGCACCTCCACGCTCGCTGCAGGGGTCAACCTGCCTGCTCGCAGGTCAGCAAAAACAACAACAACAACAACAACAGCAACAGCATAATAACTTCATAATCACATAGAAATAAAAGCATTGCTGTTTTTTAGACAAGATACTTTCATCTGATAACACCATGCTTTTATTCTGAAATGTTCTCAGGACGGTGTTGTGTGAAATGTCCCTTAAATCAGTGTAAATGCTGAGTCTCGTTCTTTCTCTCATGATACGATGGTGCCCCCCCCCCCCTCAGAGTGATCCTGCGCTCCCCCTACCTGGCAGCAGACTTCCTGAAGAGGAGTCAGTACAAACAGATGGTGGGCCGGGCGGGGCGGGCGGGCATCGACAGCCAAGGAGAGAGCATCCTCATCCTGCAGGAGAAAGACCGGCTCACGGTAACTTTAGCTTTACTGTATATCTAAACTACAACTCCCAGGGTGCATTTCAGCAGGAATCACCCAATCACAGCGCTCCATCTGCTCCACTTGAGGCAGGAGGAAGATCACACTGACAGTGACATCTGAAGAATACATGATATACCTCTGACTGTCTTCTTCCCAATTACAGGAGCAGCTAAGGCTCATGGGTAATGTAGTTTATAGTGCTGTGTATCAAATTGACATCATATATCACATTAAAAAGCACACAGGTTTCGCAGAGACTGACAGAGATGGACACGTGTGTGCCAGGAGGTATTTCTGCTTCCTTTGTAACCAGTTATTGAATCACATTCATTTGAGGTCATAAGCAAACCAGATCCCACAGTCTAACACTGGATGGAGTAAAGTTGGACTGTTAAATAGTTTCTATTCTAAAGGAGCATTCAAATAAATATTTAAAAGGGTTGAGTACTTCCTGTCTTCACCTTGTTTGTGTCTGTTGTCAGGCTCAGACTCTGGTGAGCGCCCCGATGGAGAAGTGCTTCAGTAACCTGCTGCTGGACGAGGGGAAAGGCCTGCGGAGCCTCATCCTGTCGCTCATCGGACTCAATGTGAGCCTCTCTCTTTACTACACCCTCACAGTGATATTACTTTATGGCCCAATTCCAAACCGCCCCCTAAACACTACTCCTCCGTCCTCGCTGAGGGTCCGCCACATTAAGGGCTGTTCCAAACCAAGGAGTGTGGAGTGGGTTATCAAGCCCTCCAGCTGAGAGCCTGCATCACCTGACTCCACCTGACCTGTCCGTCAGGGAACACGCTGCTTACAGATAGTTCCTGCAAACATCCACTGATAAACTGCTCCAAACAAGATTTCATATCGTCATACAGATGTTAACAACTTCATGTTACCTCGTATTGTTTTGAACTCAGGCTCATATACCTGTGTTTGTCTAGAAAACGTTAATTTTGTGCATTTAATTGTAAAGTTGTGTATATTTACCAAGCAGCTTCTAAACATCAGATTTAAAACAAAACGTGGTTTACAAAAAATAAGATGTTTTGGTTTTATTCTTTAGATTTATAATCCAGGAGATGCTGATTTGAAGTGTGTGTGTGTGTGTGTGTGTGTGTGTGTGTGTGTGTGTGTGTGTGTGTGTGTGTGTGTGTGTGTGTGTGTGTGTGTGTGTGTGTGTGTGTGTGTGTGTGTGTGTGTGTGTGTGTGTGTGTGTGTGTGTGTGTGTGTGTGTGTGTGTGTGTGTGTGTGTGTGTGTGTGTGTGTGTGTGTGTGTGTGTGTGTGTGTGTGTGTGTGTGTGTGTGTGTGTGTGGCAGATCACCTGGTGTGTGCAGCAGCTGCAGGACTTCCTGCGCTGCACGCTGCTCTCCGTGCAGGAGGAGCATCTGTGTGTGCAGACCAGCCTGAAGGAGGCGCTGCAGCTCAGCCTCAACTTCCTGCAGGAGAACCAGCTGATCATCAGAGAGGGAGAAACTCTGAGCGTCACCCGGCTGGGGAAGGCCACCTATAAAGGTACAACGTCAGTGTGTGTGTGTGTGTGTGTCAGTGTGTATAATCTGTGTGTGTGTGTGTGTGTCAGTGTGTATAATCTGTGTGTGTATCTCCTCAGGCTCAGTGGACCTTCTCTACAGCAGCGTTCTCTACAAAGACCTCTCTAAAGGTCTGGAGGGTCTGATGCTCAACAGCTTCCTGCACCTGCTGTACCTGGTGACTCCCTACACCATGATCCACCAGGTCAAGCCTGACTGGATGCTCTACTACACACAGGTACACACACACACACACACACACACACACACACACACACACACACACACACACACACACACACACACACACAGGTACACACACACACACACACACACACGTACACACACACACACACACACACACACACACACACACACACACACACACAGGTACACACACACACACACACACACACACACACACACACACACACACACACACACACACACACACACACACACACACACACACACACACACAGGTACACAGGTACTCACTCACTCACTCACTCACTCACTCACTCACTCACTCACTCACACACACACACACACACACAGGCGCACACACACACACACACACACACACACACTGCAGCAGGGGTGTCAAAGGCTTCATTTGATGTGGCCCCACAAGAGCTCTGAAAGATTAAATGCGTTTATTATACAGTTAAATTCCGTTTTAAAGAAGCACGTTGTCCATGAACTACATGTCCCACAATGCATCTCGTTTTGTGACACTGAAGAGATTTTCAGTTATTTGCCCTAGACTTCTGCTTTCAGACGTAGTTAATTATGAAGTTATTACCCTCTCCCATAATAATCCAATCATGTAATATAATATATTTATATATGTTTATTTATATAGTTTTAAAGTTACAACCGGCCCTTTGAGTTCAACCATAATGATGATGAGGCCCACCATGAAATTGAGTTTGACACCCCTGTGTGTGTGTGTGTGTGTGTGTGTGTGTGTGTGTGTGTGTGTGTGTGTGTGTGTGTGTGTGTGTGTGTGTGTGTGTGTGTGTGTGTGTGTGTGTGTGTGTGTGTGTGTGTGTGTGTGTGTGTGTGTGTGTGTGTGTGTGTGTGTGTGTGTGTGTGTGTGTGTGTGTGTGTGTGTGTGTGTGTGTGTGTGTGTGTGTGTGTGTGTGTGTGTGTGTGTCCGCTGCAGCATCAGTGTGTGATACATCAGGTGTGTGTGTGTGTGTGTGTGTGTTCCCGCTGCAGCATCAGTGTGTGATACATCAGATGTGTGTGTTCCTGCTGCAGCGTGTGTGTGTGTGTGTGTGTGTGTGTGTGTTCCTGCTGCAGCATCAGTGTGTGTGATACATCAGGTGTGTGTGTTCCTGCTGCAGCATCAGTGTGTGTGATACATCAGGTGTGTGTGTTCCCGTTGCAGCATCAGTGTGTGTGATACATCAGGTGTGTGTGTTCCTGCTGCAGCATCAGTGTGTGTGTGTTCCTGCTGCAGCATCAGTGTGTGTGTGTTCCTGCTGCAGCATCAGTGTGTGTGATACATCAGGTGTGTGTGTTCCTGCTGCAGCATCAGTGTGTGTGTGTTCCTGCTGCAGCATCAGTGTGTGATACGTCAGGTGTGTGTGTTCCTGCTGCAGCATCAGTGTGTGTGTGTTCCTGCTGCAGCATCAGTGTGTGTGTGTTCCTGCTGCAGCATCAGTGTGTGTGTGTTCCTGCTGCAGCATCAGTGTGTGATACGTCAGGTGTGTGTGTTCCTGCTGCAGCATCAGTGTGTGTGTGTTCCTGCTGCAGCATCAGTGTGTGTGATACATCAGGTGTGTGTGTTCCCGCTGCAGCATCAGTGTGTGATACGTCAGGTGTGTGTGTTGCAGTTCACTCTGCTGTCTGCAGCCGAGCAGAAGATGTCGGCGGCGGTCGGCGTGCCGGAGAGCTTCGTGGCCAGGAGGGCTGCGGGACAGACGGTCAGGAAGGTGAGGAGCTGCAACACGGAGAGAACAGGCTGGGGCCCTTTCTCATTTCACTCACTCCCCTCCTCGACTCCCCTCCTCGACTCCCCTCCTCGACTCCTATCCTCGTGTCTTAGTCCCGCCCACAGGAGATGCGAGCGAAGGAGTCGAGGAGGGGAACTGAGGAGGGGAACCGAGGAGAGAGGAGGGGAAGCAGCAGGCGGTTAGAGAAATGAGAACTCCTCTCCTCTGAGCGGTCATTTTAAAGAGACGTCCATTAATGATGACAGGAGGCACAGCAGCTCTCTGTCTGATGGACAGATGTGTTCATGACCACTTAGACATTTACTTTGATTCATTCATAGTGCGGTATAATGAGACAATGACAGGCTACACACACACACACACACACACACACACACACACACACACACACACACACACACACACACACACACACACACACACACACACACACACACACACACACACACACACACATATATATATTGTATGAATATATACACTTTCAGAATCAAACAGAGCACTCTCATAATAACGTAACACTATCAGAGACTGGATATATCCCCCCCCCCCCCCCCCTCTCTGATCGCTACAATGAGGGAAATAAATTACGGGCCAAAAGTTTTATTTAGTAGTATTTAATAAAAGTATTAAAAGTAAGCAGAGGACACCAAACCAACTGAGACCTGTCTGTCCGCCGCATCTACGCACTGTACCACACACACACCTACACACTGTACCACACACACACCTATACACTGTACCACACACACACCTACACACTGTACCACACACACACCTACACACTTTACCACACACACACCTACACACTGTACCACACACACCTACACACTGTACAACACACACCTACACACTGTACCACACACACACCTACACACTGTACCACACACACACCTACACACTGTACCACACACACACCTACACACTGTACAACACACACCTACACACTGTACCACACACACACCTACACACTGTACCACACACACACCTACACACTGTACCACACACACCTACACACTGTACCACACACACCTACACACACCTACACACTGTACCACACACACCTACACACACCTACACACTGTACCACACACACCTACACACTGTACCACACACACCTACACACTGTACCACACACACACCACACACACCTACACACTGTACCACACACACCTACACACTGTACCACACACACCTACACACTGTACCACACACACACCTACACACTGTACCACACACACCTACACACTGTACCACACACACACCTACACACTGTACCACACACACCTACACACTGTACCACACACACCTACACACTGTACCACACACACCTACACACTGTACCACCTACACACTGTACCACACACACCTACACACTGTACCACACACACCTACACACTGTACCACACACACCTACACACTGTACCACACACACCTACACACTGTACCACCTACACACTGTACCACACACACCTACACACTGTACCACACACACCTACACACTGTACCACACACACCTACACACTGTACCACACACACACACACTGTACCACACACACCTACACACTGTACCACACACACACACACTGTACCACACACACCTACACACTGTACCACACACACCTACACACTGTACCACACACACCTACACACTGTACCACACACACACACCTACACACTGTACCACACACACCTACACACTGTACCACACACACCTACACACTGTACCACACACACCTACACACTGTACCACACACACCTACACACTGTACCACACACACACCTACACACTGTACCACACACACCTACACACTGTACCACACACATCTACACACTGTACCATACACACACACACCTACACACTGTACCACACACACCTACACACTGTACCACACACACCTACACACTGTACCATACACACCTACACACTGTACCACACACACCTACACACTGTACCACACACACCTACACACTGTACCACACACACCTACACACTGTACCACACACACCTACACACTGTACCACACACACACCTACACACTGAACCACACACACCTACACACTGTACCACACACACCTACACACTGTACCACACACACCTACACACTGTACCACACACACACCTACACACTGAACCACACACACCTACACACTGTACCACACACATCTACACACTGTACCATACACACACACACCTACACACTGTACCACACACACCTACACACTGTACCATACACACACACACCTACACACTGTAACACACACACCTACACACTGTACCACACACACACCTACACACTGTAACACACACACCTACACACTGTACCACACACACACAACTACACACTGTAACACACCTACACACTGTAACACACACACACCTACACACTGTACCACACACACCTACACACTGTACCACACACACACCTACACACTGTAACACACACACCTACACACTGTACCACACACACCTACACACTGTACCACACACACCTACACACTGTACCACACACACCTACACACTGTACCACACACACACCTACACACTGTACCACACACACACCTACACACTGTAACACACACACCTACACACTGTACCACACACACACCTACACACTGTACCACACACACCTACACACTGTACCACACACACACCTACACACTGTAACACACACACCTACACACTGTACCACACACACACCTACACACTGTAACACACACACCTACACACTGTACCACACACACCTACACACTGTACCACACACACCTACACACTGTACCACACACACCTACACACTGTAACACACACACACCTACACACTGTACCACACACACACCTACACACTGTAACACACACACCTACACACTGTACCACACACACACCTACACACTGTAACACACACACCTACACACTGTACCACACACACCTACACACTGTACCACACACACCTACACACTGTACCACACACACACCTACACACTGTACCACACACACACCTACACACTGTAACACACACACCTACACACTGTACCACACACACCTACACACTGTACCACACACACACCTACACACTGTAACACACACACCTACACACTGTACCACACACACACCTACACACTGTAACACACACACCTACACACTGTACCACACACACCTACACACTGTACCACACACACACCTACACACTGTACCACACACACACCTACACACTGTAACACACACACCTACACACTGTACCACACACACCTACACACTGTACCACACACACCTACACACTGTACCACACACACCTACACACTGTACCACACACACACACCTACACACTGTACCACACACACCTACACACTGTACCACACACACCTACACACTGTACCACACACACCTACACACTGTACCACACACACCTACACACTGTACCACACACACACCTACACACTGTACCACACACACCTACACACTGTACCACACACATCTACACACTGTACCATACACACACACACCTACACACTGTACCACACACACCTACACACTGTACCATACACACCTACACACTGTACCACACACACCTACACACTGTACCACACACACCTACACACTGTACCACACACACCTACACACTGTACCACACACACCTACACACTGTACCACACACACACCTACACACTGAACCACACACACCTACACACTGTACCACACACACCTACACACTGTACCACACACACCTACACACTGTACCACACACACACCTACACACTGAACCACACACACCTACACACTGTACCACACACATCTACACACTGTACCATACACACACACACCTACACACTGTACCACACACACCTACACACTGTACCATACACACACACACCTACACACTGTAACACACACACCTACACACTGTACCACACACACACCTACACACTGTAACACACACACCTACACACTGTACCACACACACACAACTACACACTGTAACACACCTACACACTGTAACAC
>NC_136910.1:59418649-59476490 GCF_949606895.1 Notothenia rossii
GGTGGCTGACTAAATACTTTTTTGCCCCACTGTATATCTAATATATATATATCTACTATATAACTAAATTATATCTACTGTATACCTACTGTATATATCTAATATATATATCTACTGTATAACCTGCCCCTCACTGAAGTCAGATACCCGTCATATCTCATATATAACCTGACTTTTTACTAACAATTCGAAAATTCTATTTTTATTCGAAATCTTTGACTTTTTTTCTAAGCATTTGTAATTTTGACTTTTTTCTCAAATTTTTACTTTTTTCTAAACATTTTACTTTTTAGGAAGAATTTGAACATTAACTTTTCTCAGAATCTTTTTTTTTAACTTTTTTTCTCAGAATTTGAAAATGTTTATTTTTTCTCAGAATGTCAACGTTTGTCTGGATTTAAGTTTTTTTGCAAAATTTGACTTTTGTTCTGTTTGCGTGTTGTGTTCAGGAGTTGGAGGAGTTCTGGCCGTTCAGAGCTCTGCTGACGGAGCTGACCCGCAGGCTGAGTTACTGCGTGACCTCTGAACTCATCCCTCTGATGGAGGTGGCCGGGGTCATGGAGGTCAGAGCAGCACTCACTAAAGATGCAGTTTGCCCCTCTCTGTCACTGTGCCTCTGTTTCCAAACATCCCTTCTGTTGTTGGTACAGTTCATGAGCATTGGAGAAGATCAGTCAATGAGAAGGGGAGGGCTTCAATGTGTCCCCTTATTGCAGATGTGCACTACTCCCTGGAACTGCAACTCTATTTCACTGACACTGGTGAAATGTTCTCAACTCTCCTCTAAATAAAGAAATGTAAAAATAACGAACTAAAAATTAATAAATGACCAAAATAGTTGAAGATTGATTTTCTGTCGCTGCAGCTCGACTGCTGAGGTGCATACACACAGTGAAGACCTGACAGTTAGAGTGTTAGCATTAGATCTGGGTTTAATCTTTTTAAAGTCATTACAGAAGGTTCAAAACTAATTCTAGGAAATCAAATGGTAAAGCAGGATGAATACATCTGCAATGTGCTTTTATCATTTTGATATCAATTAGACAAAAGCAGGAAATCTTCAGATTTGGAAACTGAAAAGAACATTTCTGAGATTTCTGCAAAAAAGGTCATTTGTTTCTAAGTTATTGTTTATTATTTGCAGAACATGATGAAAGATGTCCCTCAAAGTTCAAGTATATTCTTCAGCATCCAAATATATGAACTCTAATAAGATCCAAAACGCTTCACCCATCGCTCGATAAGTCTGTTCTGTGTGATCCCCAGGCCCGAGCGAAGCAGCTTTATAACGCCGGCTATAAGACGCTGACTCACCTCGCCAACGCTGACCCGGCAGTCCTCAGCAACACCTTAGAGAACCTGAGCCGAAAGCAGGCCAATCAGATCGTGGCGTCCGCTAAGGTGAGAGTTTACCTGTCGGCAGTGGAAACAGTTTTTATACCAATCCATGCTGCCAGTCGTCCCTCCAGCTGCTCTGGAAGAACACAACAGGGCACACAAAGTGTTGATGTTACTGTTTCTAAAACGCTGCAGCGGACTCATTCCTTAAGTTAGAGTGAACATTCTGAAATCATTTGAAACCAGAAGAGCAAGCAGAGCTATTGATCTCACTGACGGCTCCATAGCTTGTCGGGAAGTCGCCTAAAAGACGTTTCAAAGTGTGGCTCTTTTCTGAGAGCTCAAATCTTCAGATCCAAAAGGTTTGGATTGCGTTTCGACGTTTCAATGGAAAGCTAAATATATGCATGTAAAAATGAGACGGTGGGTTATACTGATTGTATGTACAGAGAGAAAAAGAATTAGATTTTTTTCCCTGAATTTCATTTTCTTTCTTAGAATTAGAAAATCTCAAATTAACGAAAAGTAATCCCCTAGATTTCTCAAATGTTACGACACAGTTAAGATCCTGAAATCCTATGAAACTAGAAGTTCAGACGGATCCATTTACACCGAGCATCTCTCCATAGATAGTCGGGAACTTCCCCAAAGAGGCTCCAGAGTATTTGACCAACAAGGACAGAAAGATATTGTTCCTCTCTCTCAGTGTTTCTAAAAAACAAACCTCCTCCCCAAACAGCCAGACTCAGGAGGCCTGCTCTCCACTCATCACAGCCTGACGATGACAGCTTCACTTCTCTGCATCGTTCACGCATCAAATCAACAACACAGATCCAAACACAGATTCTGCATTTCCTTCAGATTCAAAATGCTCTCAGGTTTTACTCCTCATGTGAAAGATATTTATTACAGAGTTTACGTCCGACAGACTCTCAGATGGAGAAATGCCAAATGCTCCTAAACCTTAATTATTTACTCTGTTCCATTTACTTAGCGTTGTTTACGCACTCTTTGACTGCGTGTCTCTGTTGCTCCTATACTAGTCATTTTTAAATTTTAAAACTTTGAATTTATTATTTATTTATTTCAAATGTTACTAATATACTGACGGACCACTAGGGGTCGCTCACGGAGCACACTTTGAGAAACACTGCTCTAGCTGTTTCAGAAATGCCTTAAAAACGTTTGGCTTTTTTTCTGAGAGCTCAAATCTTAAGAAACCAGAAGATGAGACGAGTCCATTTACACCGAGACTGTCTCACAGATTGTCAGGAGCTCATTTGGTGGTAAAGGAGTTCCATAGAGAGGCGAAGCCCCTCCCTTTCCGGTGGACCTCCATGGACCTTATTTCTGAAAAAGTCTGTATTGAAGTCAATGGAGAGAGAAAGATTATCTTTCCATCCCGTTTGAATTGTGACACGAATTACACATATGATGTTTGTCAATTAAAAAGATAATTTCCATGTAAAAAAGTCACAGTTTGTCGTAAAACTGTTGAAATATAAGACTATGAAAAATACGCAACTAGAAAGACTACAAATCCCAGAGTAAGTGATGTCATTAACGTTACACATTACCCTCGTGTTACTCACCGAAACCTTGAAGCCGGTCCCGCATGCTGGCTCTCAGAACCGACTAACTCCCCCTGTGTCTGCACAGTTCTCAACGTGCCCAGACTTGGAGTGATTTTCACCTCTTTTAATACTTTCCGCCTCGTTCTGAAAGAAAGAAGTGAAATGTACCAACGTGACGGCCTCTGGGTGTTGGTGACGTGTGCTGGACCAGAGATGTAGTTCATTCAGCGTTTCACACAAACAAAGTGTTACTTCACAGTTTTACCACACATCTTTATTTTTTTGACTTGCAAAATTATCTTTTAAATTGACAAACATCATATGTGTAATTCGTGGCACAATTCAAACGGGATGGAAAGATAACCTTTCTCTCTCCATTGACTTCAATACATACTTTTCTGAAATGAGGTCCATGGAGGTCCACCGGAAGGGGAGAGGCTTGGCCTCTCCATCAGGAGGGGCTTCGACCTGGTTTGGTGCGATGAACATATTATTAATGTATTGCCGTATGCCAGTGTTTCTCAAACCTTTTCATACCAAGGACCACTTAACCAATAAAAAAACACTGGCGGACCACCTGACTCCACAAATATATAAAAACACATCGTTTTTCTAGAACAGATTACAAATCGCCCGAAAATGGTACAAACAAGTGGCAACATGTGTGACGAAGGTGTTGCGCTGGGCTACATCATGCAATCGAAAGTGAAAGTTAACCTCGCTCCATTGCGGAGATATTCCCGCGAGAGTGCGGAAAACTGAAATGAATGTATTTATTTCAAATGTGAAATGTTACCAATATGCTCACGGACCACTAGGGGGCGCTCACGGACCACCAGTGGTCCGCGGACCACACTTTGAGAAGCACTGCCGTATGCAAAGGGTAAGAATAAAGAATACACTTTTGCGATTATCCCCATCATGCTGTGATGAGGATCTGGAGGGAGTGGGGGGGCTGGAGTGGGGGGGGGGGGGGGTGGGGCTGGAGTGATGGGGGGGGGCTTCGGGGCTTTACCTGGTACCTGGGCCCTGGAGGCGATGACCTGCAGGTGAAAGGGGTGGAGGAGGAGGGCTGCGTCCATTCACCTGAATTTGAATCTGACAGGGGAGAAGAGAGCAGATGTCAAAGTGTGCCGGTGCTCTGTGATTGGCTTGTGGGAGATGGGGCGAGTCTGATTGGTTTAGCTTGGGGAGGGATACGCCCTTCAGTGAGTGCGAGAAGAGACTTCCCGTGTTCCTGAAAGAGCTGAGCTCTTTTATTGTTAAATGATAATACTGATGTGTTCCAGATGCTTCTGAGGGAGAAGGCGGCCGCTCTGCAGGAGGAGGTGGACGACCTGCTGACGCTGCCCAAAGACCTGCCCTCTGCTCCTCTCATAGCACTCTGATTCATCCTCTGCTCCTCTCATAGCACTCTGATTCATCCTCTGCTCCTCTCATAGCACTCTGATTCATCCTCTGCTCGTTATTGTTTCATACGTCTGGAACACACCTCCTGCTCGAATGATGTGTGAAAGCAGAAACACTGTAAAGTATATTTAAAATAAAAACGGCTGGACCTTACTGTTGGGTTTAATGTCTTTATTTCTAAGAGGTGGAGGGGAAGAAGGGAATCCCTCAGAGCAATTCAACTGAGGAAATATTGAGGTGTTTTTTTATTTAACCTTTAATAACCAGGTTTTATTTATTGTTCAATCTCAAAAAGGACTTCTGATTTACAGTTTGTCCTTTCTTGATTCTGACATTTCTCACAATTCTTATTTAATTCTTTATTGTGATTTTTAATATCACAATAATGCCTTTAAAAAAAAATCAGAATTACAAGAGAGAAATCATAAAACCTAACTTCAAGAAACAGAACTGAATTTCCTTTTTTGACTTTTGATCTCATCATTTGAACTTCTTTATCAATACTTTCAATTTCACTTTGTCTCAACATCCTCAATCTTTACTGGAAATGAGCTTCTATAGCACCATAAACGTCCAATAGATGACCAGTATTGCCTAATTAGAGGGCGATGTGGGCGGGTCTACGAGTTTTAGCCAATCACAATTCGAGTAGAGCGGGGCAGGATGTATCAGCCAATGAGACACCGAGGGGGCGGGGCCTGCGTTCACAATTGAACACCGTGAGTAAACAGAGGAAGTCAGTCTGTCAGTTAGTTGCAGCATGGAGTCCGTTCAGCTGCTGGTTCTGGTTCTGATGTGGAAACTGTCCTCCGCATCTGTCCTTCAGAACCAAACAACGACCCGGTTCTCCCCTCTCTTACCACTGACCCAGACCCGGTTCTCCCCCCCGGTTCTGCCGGTTCTGCTGCATGTCTCCTCGGTGTTTCGGCGGGTGGAGCGGCGCTTCCTGTCCGTCACCATCGACTCCAGCCTGGCTTCAGAGGAGAAGTTCATGTCGCTGCTGGGGTGTGTTCTGCTCCAACACACACACACACACACACACACACACACACACACACACACACACACACACACACACACACACACACACACACACACACACACACACACACACACGCACTTAATTATGTCTTAATGTACATTATTTAATTTAAAATAAAACATGTGACCTGCTGCTGCACATTAACACACCTAAAGAGGGTCAGAGTCAATGAGCTGTGATTCATCTGAAATCAGAACTAAATACTGCTCCGACTGGATTCGTTTTTTTTAAAAAGGTGCTTAATCTTCATGTTGAACTGGTTTCAGTGGTTTCTCATCTAGTGTTGGCTTGTCTATATTCTTATTACATGACACTTGTTAGACGCTTTTATCGAAAGCAAATACTGTGGCCAATCCCCACAGGAGCACTTTGGGGTGAAGTGTCTCTGGGACACAACGACATGCTGACTGCAGAGGGGTTTGAACCTGAGACCCCCTGATCCCAACACCAACACACAACCCACTGCGCCACACGTTTCCCGTTATTATAGTTTCGCATGTCTTTGATTGTATTTAAACTATATTTAGCCTTTTGCTTTAGTGACATTGTATTAGTCGTTTTTGCTTCTCTGTGATTGTTTTGCAAATAAAACTCATAAATATGAATCTGACCTTAAACTACATGAAGCTGTGTTTGTGTTTCTTTGAAGAGCTTTAAATGCCTTCAGGTCTTTTCACTGTTTTAAATCCAATTGAAGTTGTTTTGATTTATTTAGTTGTGGTTCTATTGAAACTATTTCGGTCATTTTAGCTTCTTTCCATTTATTTGTAGTTGTATTGCTCATCTTTGTTATTGTTTTAAAAATATTTTGAATGGTTTTTGCATTAGACTAATGGATCCTCTATTCTTAGTAGGTATTCCTGAGCGTCTGGTAGGGATGTCCCGATCCGATTCCGATCATTTAATTTTGACAATTTGCCGATACCGATTTTTCCCGATCCGATCTTTATGCAATGCATTAAGAGAAAAAAAAGCATTCAAGTTGTTCCTTAAGGTTATTTTTTTATTTAAATTGGATATTCTATCCAACATGGATATAGCTTCTTTCTTTCACAGCAGCATTGGATCAGTTCAGTTGTGCAGCATTGGATCAAAACAAAACAAAGCTTATCAGTACTCGTTAGCTTACTGCTACAATTAGACACTGCGCCCACTCTGTTGCCAGATTTGAGAGAAATAAGCAGGTCTCTGAAAACAAGCCCCAAAGAAGCAACACATACATGATGTTGTGTAATTTGAAACCCAAACTAAGGCCTCAGGATGACTTTAAGACTTGAACATGGTCATTTTTGTTTTGTAACATTGAATACAACATTTTAAAAAAAGTATTTTTAAAAAATAAAAAATCCCGATCCCCGATTTTTTTTTTTCCCGATTCCGATCTTTTGAAAATCACGTAATCGGCTCCGATCCCCGATCACGTGATCGGATCGGGACATCTCTACCGTCTGGTTGTGTCAGATGGTCAGCTGTCACTGAGACTGTCTCTTCCATGATTTGGTTATTCTGAATCTAATTAGGTGGCTTTGTGATCTCGTCTCGTTGGCCTCATTTAGCATCCTTTGGGAGGATTTTCTCGTGTACTTTTATTCGTGAGCGTCTCTGTGTTTGCTTTGCATCAGTCCTTCTCAATAGTAATAATACATCCTGCCTCTCCTCTGGGTTGCTTTGCTCCCATTGGTTCATTAACTCTCTCTCCAGCTCTCCAAAGGTCCGGACTCTGGCTAAAGCTCTGAGTCCAGCGTTCCTCCGGTTCGGGGGAACGAGGCAAGACTTCATGGAGTTCAGCCCGATCAGCCGGGACGCTTCTTCCTCTGCAGGTACGCTCAGGATAACAACATTAATACACTTTAATCATATCGCTCCTTTCATGCTTCACGCAGCCCAAAGTGCTTTACACACAGTACGAGAAAGAACACCTCAATAACAAATGAGGAACGTAATTAAAATATGTAAAAACAAACATGAACAGTGATGCTACTAAAAATGATAAGCCAAATGAAAAAGATTCTTATTCACTCTCAGAACGATCCCATAATATATAAAGCTATTTTAATTACGGCTACTCTTTAAAATGTGCGATTAATCAGAAACCACAGGTCTCCAACCTCCTTCAGAAAGAATACACAAGACACGTTTGATTTAACATTTCATTTCATCTTGTTTGAATTGTTCTGTGCAGACGGTACACAGCTCTACGTTCCTCTCTCTTCTGGGGATGTCAGTTATTTCAAAGAGCAGTTAACTGCATTTATATTATTAAAACCCATTTGTATGTAGGACTGAACTCAAAGGAGGAGAAATCCATGAATTTGAATAGATTTTTCAAACTACCTTCATCCAAATCTCTTGTTTTACACAAACTTTCTCTATTAAAGTGATCCATCATTATTTAGTTGATTGCGCAGTTTGTCAGGTATTCTTCCATAACATGTCCCTTTTTACTCAGTGATAGGAAAGCGGTTACTCAGGGAAAGCTCAGGATCCACAGATTTAGAGAATGTCCAAGTGATTTTATCAGTAGAATAAACACATAGACCTTCAGGCTCGTCTTATTCACGTAAATAAATATATTTTCTGAGTAGAAACAGGCGCCGGGGCTGGGGTACATCTTTCTCTCTTTAAATAGAGACCTAGCATGGCCACTTGGCCTAAGGAGACGTCACGTTGTTTCTCGGTTGTTAGTTGGACATACAAAACTCTCAAATGCCACTCAAAGTAAACACATACATATATATTGTTTTTAAATCCAGTTTCATTTCGTTTCCCGTCCTGCAGTCCGTCCCAACCCTCAGGGCCCCAGGAGGTTTCTGCACTGAGGTTAAGAATAGTGAAATATAGAAAATAAATCACTTTGATTTCCTTTTCTCTGTGTGTCTAGAGAAGTCGTGCTCTGCCCGGCTGCTGCCCTCCTGGCTGGAGCAGCGTCTGAAGAAGGAGTGGAGCCGACAACAAATCCTCCTGAAGAGGGAAGATCTGCAAAGGAAGTACAAGAGGGTCAAGTTCACAGGTACACCACTCACCATCTTATCTCTTGTCTTATCTGCAGAGGGATTATTTCAGAGTGATCTCTTCTCCTCTCAGAGTTCACGGTGGACCTGCTGCACTCCTTCTCCAACTGCTCCGGTCTGGATCTGATCTTCGGGCTGAACGCTCTCCTCAGAACCTCAGAGAACATCTGGAACGGCAGCAACGCCCGATCTCTGCTGCAGTACTGCGAGTCCAGAGGGTACCAGATAGACTGGGAGCTGGGCAACGGTACGCTGAGCGGTCAGGGGTTAGCGGTCAGTGGTTAGCGGTTAGCGGTCAGGGGTTAGCGGTCAGGGGTTAGCGGTCAGTGGTTAGCTGTCAGGGGTTAGCTGGCAGGGGTTAGCGGTCAGGGGTTAACGGTCAGGGGTTAACGGTCAGGGGTTAGCGGTCAGGGGTTAGCGGTCAGTGGTTAGCTGTCAGGGGTTAGCTGGCAGGGGTTAGCGGTCAGTGGTTAGCGGTCAGGGGTTAGCGGTCAGGGGTTAGCGGTCAGGGGTTAGCGGTCAGTGGTTAGCTGTCAGGGGTTAGCTGGCAGGGGTTAGCGGTCAGTGGTTAACTGTCAGTGGTTAGCGGTCAGTGGTTAGCGGTCAATGGTTAGCTGTCAGTGGTTAGCTCTCAGTGGTTAGCGGTCAGTGGTTAGCGGTCAGTGGTTAGCTCTCAGTGGTTAGCGGTCAGTGGTTAGCTCTCAGTGGTTAGCGGTCAGTGGTTAGCGGTCAGTGGTTAGCGGTCAGTGGTTAGCTCTCAGTGGTTAGCGGTCAGGGGTTAGCGGTCAGGGGTTAGCTGTCAGTGGTTAGCGGTCAGTGGTTAGCGGTCAGGGGTTAACGGTCAGTGGTTAGCGGTCAGTGGTTAGCTCTCAGTGGTTAGCGGTCAGTGGTTAGCGGTCAGTGGTTATCTGTCAGTGGTTAGCGGTCAGGGGTTAACGGTCAGGGGTTAGCGGTCAGTGGTTAGCGGTCAGTGGTTAGCGGTCAGTGGTTAGCGGTCAGGGGTTAACGGTCAGTGGTTAGCGGTCAGTGGTTAGCGGTCAGTGGTTAACGGTCAGGGGTTAACGGTCAGGGGTTAACGGTCAGTGGTTAGCGGTCAGTGGTTAGCTGTCAGTGGTTAGCGGTCAGTGGTTAGCGGTCAGGGGTTAACGGTCAGTGGTTAGCCGTCAGTGGTTAGCGGTCAGTGGTTAGCGGTCAGTGGTTAACGGTCAGGGGTTAACGGTCAGGGGTTAACGGTCAGTGGTTAGCGGTCAGTGGTTAGCTGTCAGTGGTTAGCGGTCAGTGGTTAGCGGTCAGGGGTTAACGGTCAGTGGTTAGCGGTCAGTGGTTAGCGGTCAGTGGTTAACGGTCAGGGGTTAACGGTCAGGGGTTAACGGTCAGGGGTTAGCGGTCAGTGGTTAGCGGTCTGTGGTTAGCGGTCTGTGGTTAGCGGTCAGTGGTTAGCGGTCAGTGGTTAACTGTCAGTGGTTAGCTGTCAGTTGTTAGCTGTCAGTTGTTAGCTGTCCGTGGTTAACTGTCCGTGGTTAGCTGTCAGTTGTTAACTGCGAGTGGTTAGCTGTCAGTGGTTAGCTGTCAGTTGTTAGCTGTCCGTGGTTAACTGTCCGTGGTTAGCTGTCAGTTGTTAACTGCGAGTTGTTAGCTGTCGGTGGTTAACTGCGAGTTGTTAGCTGTCAGTGGTTAACTGTCAGTGGTTAGCTGTCAGTGGTTGACTGCGAGTTGTTAGCTGTCAGTGGTTAGCTGTCAGTGGTTAGCTGTCAGTGGTTAGCTGTCAGTTGTTAGCTGTCAGTTGTTAGCTGTCCGTGGTTAGCGGTCAGTTGTTGACTGCGAGTGGTTAGCTGTCAGTGGTTAGCTGTCAGTTGTTAGCTGTCCGTGGTTAACTGTCCGTGGTTAGCTGTCAGTTGTTAACTGCGAGTTGTTAGCTGTCGGTGGTTAACTGCGAGTTGTTAGCTGTCAGTGGTTAACTGTCAGTGGTTAGCTGTCAGTGGTTGACTGCGAGTTGTTAGCTGTCAGTGGTTAGCTGTCAGTGGTTAGCTGTCAGTGGTTAGCTGTCAGTTGTTAGCTGTCAGTTGTTAGCTGTCCGTGGTTAACTGTCCGTGGTTAGCTGTCAGTTGTTAACTGCGAGTTGTTAGCTGTCGGTGGTTAACTGCGAGTTGTTAGCTGTCGGTGGTTAACTGCGAGTTGTTAGCTGTCAGTGGTTAACTGTCAGTGGTTAGCTGTCAGTTGTTGACTGCGAGTTGTTAGCTGTCAGTGGTTAACTGTCAGTGGTTAGCTGTCAGTGGTTAACTGTCAGTGGTTAGCTGTCAGTGGTTAACTGCGAGTTGTTAGCTGTCAGTGGTTAACTGTCAGTGGTTAGCTGTCAGTGGTTAACTGTCAGTGGTTAGCTGTCAGTGGTTGACTGCGAGTTGTTAGCTGTCAGTGGTTAACTGTCAGTGGTTAGCTGTCAGTGGTTAACTGTCAGTGGTTAGCTGTCAGTGGTTAACTGCGAGTTGTTAGCTGTCAGTGGTTAACTGTCAGTGGTTAGCTGTCAGTGGTTAACTGTCAGTGGTTAGCTGTCAGTGGTTGACTGCGAGTTGTTAGCTGTCAGTGGTTAACTGTCAGTGGTTAGCTGTCAGTGGTTAGCTGTCAGTGGTTAACTGTCAGTTGTTAGCTGTCAGTTGTTAGCTGTGAGTGGTTGACTGCGAGTTGTTAGCTGTCAGTGGTTAGCTGTCAGTGGTTAGCTGTCAGTGGTTAGCTGTCAGTGGTTAGCTGTCAGTGGTTAACTGTCAGTTGTTAACTGTCAGTTGTTAGCTGTCAGTTGTTAGCTGTCGGTGGTTAACTGCGAGTTGTTAGCTGTCAGTGGTTAACTGTCAGTGGTTAGCTGTCAGTTGTTAGCTGTTAGCTGTCAGTTAGCTGTCAGTTGTTAGCAGAGGGTACCAGATGGACTGGGAGGTGGGCAATGGTACGCTGACTTTCATAGACTGGGGGGCTCACCAGAACTTAAACTGAGACTTCCTAGTATCTCAGTTTCCATAGTGACGGGTACCCAGGGCTCGAGACTAATGGCTAGGGACTGTAGAAGATCAGTTCCTGAGTCAGTAAACTCTCTATCCCCGTGTTCAGGAGAGACTTGTTATTTACTGTTTACTGTTAGATGTTATTAGATGTTAGCTGTTATTAGCTGTTATTAGATGTTAGCTGTTAACAACAGTAGTCTTAAGAGTTTAAATGTAGTTGTTGTGTAGAAACTTTAAACTGGGGTTGATGTTAAGAGTTTCTCTTTTCTCCCTGTGAATTGTACTTTATTGATTTCACTCTGAGCCTTGTGGGCCTTCATGTTGTCTGTGCTTTAACCTCAGTGTTCATACATGATTCATTCCTTCTGCTTCAGGTCTGCACTTTAGTTCCAGTTATATTGAACTCTTGCGGTCTTTTATTTGAGTTTCACTTCCAGTTTTGAAGCCGTGGGAGAATGTAATGACTCAGACAAGAAGTGACTTGTTGTGGTTTTAACTTCCTGTTTTAACTTTTTGTTCTTTTACAAACCACCGAGGCAGATTATAACAGTCACAATGTAACTTGGTTTTGAGACGGTGCAAAAATACAAACAACATACAGCAAACAAAAAATCAAATGTTTTGAGCGGGTCCTATTCGATATAAATAAGTCCAATAATGGGAAAAGTTTCTCTGCGTTTTTGGAGCGCTTTTGCAAAAACGTTGAGTTCCTTCTTCCATCCGTTGAAATGAGGCTTAGCTTTAAATATTTACATTTATGAATAAAATGTTCACTCATCAAACTCAAGTTGTCCTTCCGGTTTGAACTGGTTTTATGGGTTTCAGAGCCCAACAGCTATGAGAAGAAAGCCGGGGTGCGCGTGGACGGGTTTCAGCTGGGAGAGGACTTCGCCCGTCTCAGAGAGATGATGTCACAGTCAAAACTTTATCGACACGCTGGGCTTTACGGTCCAGACATTGGTCAGCCTCGAAATCACCGGACCGACATCCTGCAGGGGTGAGAGGCACGGTGGGGTTACTACAAATAATATATTAATAAAGCACAAAAATACAATCATTCAAAAAACTGTTTATTTGGAAAGTCCACCTCGAGAGTATTTACAACATTTAAAAAGTGTATTAGTTGAGATTATACCATTGAAAAATGAAATTGAATTAAAACGAAAATAGCATTAAGTCAAATAAATGTTAAAAATCTGGATGAACCTGGAATTGAAAACATTCCTCATTTGTACCTAGATATTTGTCTATTTCTGTTTCTTTTTATTAATACATATTTATTTAAATGGTCATTGCAATTTTTTTTTAATGTATTTTTTCTGTAGGTATTGTTTTTGTTCCAAATTGAAAAATGTAGTAATAATTAAAAAACTATTCATGACAAAGGATAAAATAAGAACATGTTTTAGACTCATTATAATCAGGATGGCCCTGCCATCAAGGTCCATCCTCTGGGAGAGGGTAGTCATTAAAAACTAATATATTTAGTGTAATAAATGGTTTATTTGAGTTTAATGAAACTTAAAGCTGTGTATTTTAACTACATGTAAATAATAAATAACTTGATGTGTGTTACCTCCCTTCAGGTTCCTGCAGAGTGGAGCGGGGGTGGTGGACGCCTGCACCTGGCACCAGTGAGTACACACACACACTCACTCACTCACTCACTCACTCACTCACTCACTCACTCACTCACTCACTCACTCACTCACTCACTCACTCACTCACTCACTCACTCACTCACACAGTACATAGTGTGTACTTTATGAGTACTAAGGTACACACTGGTTACACATCCCTTCGGGGACTCTGTGTACTTCCTCGTCTGGTGTGTTGTGTATTTGAATGAATCACTGCGTGGCTCTAATCTCCACTTCTCAGAGGTCAATAGGACACATCTGGAACAGACTCTCTCAGGTGAAGGTCACAGATAACACTTGGTTATATGTGGCTTTAATCTTAAGGTAAATAAGGAAATGTCTGATATTAGAAAAGTGAAATCTGTGAGTTTGATTGTATTTGTGTAAAACTAGAAAAACGAAATGGATGTTTACTCCAGAGACTGAGTGAATAATAAAGAAAGAGGTGATAATAGTATGATTAACTCTCTCCTGTTTCCAGTTACTATGTGAACGGCAGGGACACGTCTCTGGAGGATTTCCTGGACCCAGATATCCTGGACACTCTGACCTTAAAGACACTAGAAGTCCTGGAGGTGAAGACCTGAAGCAGAGATCACATACGTGTGATCTCCAGATGTTTAACCTGTGTTTGTGTTTCAGAAAGTGAAGCAGGCGTCTCCAGAGAAGCCGGTGTGGCTCGGAGAGACGAGCTCTGCGTTCGGAGGAGGAGCCGCCGGTCTGTCGGACACCTTCGTCGCCGGATTCATGTGAGAACACTAACGAGTCACTAACGAGGGTCTGAACCATGTGAGACCACTAACGAGTCACTAACGAGGGTCTGAACCATGTGAGACCACTAACGAGTCACTAACGAGGGTCTGAACCATGTGAGAACACTAACGAGTCACTAACGAGGGTCTGAACCATGTGAGAACACTAACGAGTCACTAACGAGGGTCTGAACCATGTGAGAACACTAACGAGTCACTAACGAGGGTCTGAACCATGTGAGAACACACACTCAGACCATCGGGTCACTAACGAGGGTCTGAACCATGTGAGAACACACACTCAGACCATCGGGTCACTAACGAGGGTCTGAACCATGTGAGAACACACACTCAGACCATCGGGTCACTAACGAGGGTCTGAACCATGTGAGACCACTAACGAGTCACTAACGAGGGTCTGAACCATGTGAGAACACTAACGAGTCACTAACGAGGGTCTGAACCATGTGAGAACACTAACGAGTCACTAACGAGGGTCTGAACCATGTGAGAACACTAACGAGTCACTAACGAGGGTCTGAACCATGTGAGAACACTAACGAGTCACTAACGAGGGTCTGAACCATGTGAGAACACACACTCAGACCATCAGGTCACTAACGAGGGTCTGAACCATGTGAGAACACTAACGAGTCACTAACGAGGGTCTGAACCATGTGAGAACACACACTCAGACCATCAGGTCACTAACGAGGGTCTGAACCATGTGAGAACACTAACGAGTCACTAACGAGGGTCTGAACCATGTGAGAACACTAACGAGTCACTAACGAGGGTCTGAACCATGTGAGAACACTAACGAGTCACTAACGAGGGTCTGAACCATGTGAGAACACACACTCAGACCATCAGGTCACTAACGAGGGTCTGAACCATGTGAGAACACTAACGAGTCACTAACGAGGGTCTGAACCATGTGAGAACACACACTCAGACCATCAGGTCACTAACGAGGGTCTGAACCATGTGAGAACACTAACGAGTCACTAACGAGGGTCTGAACCATGTGAGAACACACACTCAGACCATCGGGTCACTAACGAGGGTCTGAACCATGTGAGAACACTAACGAGTCACTAACGAGGGTCTGAACCATGTGAGAACACTAACGAGTCACTAACGAGGGTCTGAACCATGTGAGAACACTAACGAGTCACTAACGAGGGTCTGAACCATGTGAGAACACACACTCAGACCATCGGGTCACTAACGAGGGTCTGAACCATGTGAGAACACAGACTCAGACCATCGGGTCACTAACGAGGGTCTGAACCATCGGGTCACTAACGAGGGTCTGAACCATGTGAGAACACAGACTCAGACCATCGGGTCACTAACGAGGGTCTGAACCATCGGGTCACTAACGAGGGTCTGAACCATCGGGTCACTAACGAGGGTCTGAACCAAGTCACACAGATGTTAAACTCAAGAGGAGAACAAGTCCAAATCAGGTCTGGAACGTGGAGTAGCGATTGATTTTCCGAATTAAGTCACAAACCAGTAGAAATCAAGCGATTAAAAAAATTCAATTCGCTTCACAAATCAAGTCGAGATCTTCCATTGGCCAACCAGTTGATCCGAGTCCAAATAAAGTCTGACATCACCGTGTATCTGAATAATATATAAATATATATTCAAACAAACCTCATAGCATCAGAGAACTGCATACACGTCTCTAATAGTGAATACAACCCAGACACAGCTCTGCAGGATCAGGAGCTGCTGCTGATTGGATGCTCGTGATGAACAGGAGGTCGTGACCTCTCAGGAACTCTTTATTAAATCAACACTTTATTAGGTTATTACTTATTACCCAGCAGCCCCGTGACAACGCTCAGAGACGAGCTCTGACAACCAGGAGCGAGTTAGCAACGTGCTAACAGAGGGGAGGAGTACTCGCATCGTGTACTTTGATAAAGTAGAAGTACTCACATCGTGTACTTAGTCAAAGTAGAAGTACTCACATCTGTACTTAGTCAAAGTAGAAGTACTCAGATCTTGTACTTAGTCAAAGTAGAAGTACTCAGATCTTGTACTTAGTCAAAGTAGAAGTACTCACATTGTGTAATTAGTTAAAGTAGAAGTACTCAGATCTTGTACTTAGTCAAAGTAGAAGTACTCACATCGTGTACTTAGTTAAAGTAGAAGTACTCACATCGTGTACTTAGTCAAAGTAGAAGTACTCAGATCTTGTACTTAGTCAAAGTAGAAGTACTCAGATCTTGTGTTACGTGTTACTGATGCATATGAATTAATCATGGTTATAGTCAGTGTGAGAAATACAGGGGGTCCGGGAGAGCTCGACCCCCCTGATTAACACCTGAGCCCCCCTGAAAGCCTCAACAGCAACATTTGAGGGGGGTCTCTAATTATAATATGTATTTGTCACTTGCAATGGTCACTAAAATGTTTGTAAGCTTACTATGTCCAGTATTCATAATTCCAAACACGTATTCACAAATCTTCTATTTTGGCCGAAGCATTTCCTCTCATGGAAAGCAGAGGTCTCTCTCACGGTCACGTGTTCATATGAACGTCACAATATAGGATTATTTGACGGTGCCCCTGAAGACGCCAGACGGCGCCCCGGTGGAGAAACGCTGCTATAGACTACTGACTGACTGTCTTGGTTTGCATCCATGGAATATTGTATAGAGGCCGACTGCAGATTGAGAAATATTCGACCGGTATATTGCGCAATAAACGAGAGATGGGGACCCCCGATTATTGATGGGTATCTTGCACACTGGTTATAGTTATTAAAGGAGTGTGTTCCTCTCTCTCATCTCTCTCTCTCATCTCTCTCTCTCATCCCTCTCTCTCATCTTTCTCTCTCATCCCTCTCTCTCATCTCTCTCTCTCATCCCTCTCTCTCATCTTTCTCTCTCATCCCTCTCTCTCATCTCTCTCTCTCATCCCTCTCTCTCATCCCTCTCTCTCATCTCTCTCTCTCATCCCTCTCTCTCATCCCTCTCTCTCATCTCTCTCTCTCATCTCTCTCTCTCATCCCTCTCTCTCATCTCGTGTGTGTGCAGGTGGTTTGATAAACTGGGTCTCAGTGCTCTTCTGGGTCTGGACCTGGTGATGCGTCAGGTGTTCATCGGCTCCGGCAGCTACCACCTGGTCGACCAGAACCTGGACCCTCTTCCCGTGAGACCCTCAGTACTTATCTCCGTGTCTCACATTGAAACATGGAGCCAGTGAATAAAGTAGTCCCTCTGTGTTTCAGGACTTCTGGCTCTCCGTCCTCTACAAGCGTCTCGTGGGTCCGGAGGTCCTGAAAGTAGAATTCTCTGGTCTGGCTCGCAGTAAGAGAGTCAGGCTGTACCTGCACTGTGCCAACACACGCAGGTACATATATACATATATACATATATATATATATATATATATATATATATATATATATATATGTATATAGATATATATATTCAATCTTTATTTACCCCCCTGTATCATGTCCTCTGCAGTAACTCTGTGTCTCCTCTCTGTGTCTCCTCTCTAGTAACTCTGTGTCTCTGTGTCTCCTCTCTGTGTCTCCTCTCTGTGTCTCCGTGTCCCCTCTGCATTAACTCTGTGTCTCTGTGTCTCCTCTCCGTGTCCCCTCTGCAGTAACTCTGTGTCCCTGTGTCTCCGTGTCCCCTCTGCAGTTTCAGCCGTGGAGCAGTGACTCTGATGTCTCTGAACCTCGGCCCCCAGACGCTCTCTATCTCCTCCCCTCTCTTCTCCTCCGGATCAGTGGAGGCGTTTGTTCTGGAGTCGGGGCAGCCGGGGGAGGAGGGGCTTATCTCCAGGTGCTCCCCATCACATTACTCTCCCCCCCTCACCCTAACACTCAGTGCTCTGTCCTCAGGTCACGAGAGAAGTCTCCCTCTCACTCAGAGCCTCTCTCTCTATACATGGGAGGGTCTGTGAGCTTGATGCAGCCTGCCTGCCTCAAGCTCACAGACGGGTCCATCACAACCTCTGAGTATAATCAGAGGGTGTGATGGACCCAGTGGAGGGATGCATGGACCCAGTGGAGGGATGCATGGACCAGGTGGAGGGATGCATGGACCCAGTGGAGGGATGCATGGACCCAGTGGAGGGACGCATGGACCCAGTGGAGGGACGCATGGACCCAGTGGAGGGACGCATGGACCCAGTGGAGGGACGCATGGACCCAGTGGAGGGATGCATGGACCCAGTGGAGGGATGCAGCCTGCCTGCATCCCTCCACTGGGTCCATGCATCCCTCCACTGGGTCCATCACACCCTCTGAGTATCTGATAATCAAAGGTTCCAAAGTGTGAAATGTTCTCTGAGAAACGAGCTCCTCCGGCTGCTTCGTTTATTCTCTAGCTTCAGGAAAAGACCTCTGACGTTTAGTGGATAGTTGGACGAACGAGAGCTCAGTATTCCTCTTGTTTAAAGGAGAGTACACTTTAGCCTCTGCAGACCATTGACATGCACTAACACCTACAGGAAGCACACTGCAGGAGAGGGAGCAGCTCAGAAGGTAGGACAGACTACTTGAGTAGATAGACGAGCACAGGAGCAGATCATATACATAATAGTAGTAATACTATAGTAGAAGTATATCTAATGTGTACTTGTATGTGTTATTGATGTGTCCCTCTGCAGTAGAAGTATATCTAATGTGTACTTGTATGTGTTATTGATGTGTCCCTCTGCAGTAGAAGTATATCTAATGTGTACTTGTATGTGTTATTGATGTGTCCCTCTGCAGGTCCGTGAAGCTGAACGGAGAGACGCTTCTGATGCCTGACGATGAAACTCTTCCAGATCTCACAGGAGCTCGTCTTCCTCCGGCTGAGCGTCTGCAGATTCCTGCTTTCTCGCTCGGCTTCTTCGTCCTGAAAGAGGCTCGCGCCGCCGCCTGCCGCTGAACAACACATCGACTCAGAGACTTTCAACTCAGAGACTTTCAACTCAGAGACTTTATAAACTCAGAGACTTTATAAACTCACAGACTTTAAACTCACAGACTTTATAAACTCACAGACTTTATAAACTCACAGACTTTAAACTCAGAGACTTTAAACTCAGAAACTTTAAACTCAGAGACTTTAAACTCAGAGACTTTATAAACTCAGAGACTTTATAAACTCAGGGACTTTAAACTCAGAGACTTTATAAACTCAGGGACTTTAAACTCAGAGACTTTATAAACTCAGAGACTTTAAACTCAGAGACTTTATAAACTCAGAGACTTTATAAACTCTGAGCCCTGAGGCTGCAGGGACCGAACTGATCGCTGCTCACTTTGTTTCCTAGAGAGATGATCATATATGCCGGGTTGTATCATTTCTAAAGTATATGTTGTGATGTGCTCAAAGTGTCGTATCACATTGAGCTGCTGGAAGATTCAAATCAATGTCTTTTTTTATTCAAATAAAGTTCATAAGAAAAATCTATAAAATATGTCCAACGTTCTTTTGAGGAGAGCTGCTTGGAAACAGGAACACAACGCAGAGTGCACTTGATGAGGGAGAGGAGACGCAGAGTGCCCTTGATGAGGGAGAGGAGACGCAGAGTGCACTTGATGAGGGAGAGGAGACGCAGAGTGCACTTGAGGGAGAGGAGACGCAGAGTGCACTTGATGAGGGAGAGGAGACGCAGAGTGCACTTGATGAGGGAGAGGAGACGCAGAGTGCACTTGATGAGGGAGAGGAGACGCAGAGTGCACTTGATGAGGGAGAGGAGACGCAGAGTGCACTTGATGAGGGAGAGGAGACGCAGAGTGCCCTTGATGAGGGAGAGGAGAGTCAGAGTGCACTTGATGAGGGAGAGGAGACGCAGAGTGCCCTTGATGAGGGAGAGGAGACGCAGAGTGCACTTGATGAGGGAGAGGAGACGCAGAGTGCACTTGATGAGGGAGAGGAGACGCAGAGTGCACTTGATGAGGGAGAGTCAGAGTGCACTTGATGAGGGAGAGGAGAAGGAAAGTGCACTTGATGAGGGAGAGGAGACGCAGAGAGCACTTGATGAGGGAGAGTCAGAGTGCACTTGATGAGGGAGAGGAGACGCAGAGTGCACTTGATGAGGAAGAGGAGACGCAGAGTGCACTTGATGAGGGAGAGTCAGACGCAGAGTGCACTTGATGAGGGAGAGGAGACGCAGAGTGCACTTGATGAGGGAGAGTCAGACGCAGAGTGCACTTGATGAGGGAGAGGAGACGCAGAGTGCACTTGATGAGGGAGAGTCAGACGCAGAGTGCACTTGATGAGGGAGAGGAGACGCAGAGTGCACTTGATGTGGGAGAGGAGACGCAGAGTGCACTTGATGAGGGAGAGGAGACGCAGAGTGCACTTGATGAGGGAGAGGAGACGCAGAGTGCACTTGATGAGGGAGAGGAGACGCAGAGTGCACTTGATGAGGGAGAGGAGACGCAGAGTGCACTTGATGAGGGAGAGGAGACGCAGAGTGCCCTTGATGAGGGAGAGGAGAGTCAGAGTGCACTTGATGAGGGAGAGGAGACGCAGAGTGCCCTTGATGAGGGAGAGGAGACGCAGAGTGCACTTGATGAGGGAGAGGAGACGCAGAGTGCACTTGATGAGGGAGAGGAGACGCAGAGTGCACTTGATGAGGGAGAGTCAGAGTGCACTTGATGAGGGAGAGGAGAAGGAAAGTGCACTTGATGAGGGAGAGGAGACGCAGAGAGCACTTGATGAGGGAGAGTCAGAGTGCACTTGATGAGGGAGAGGAGACGCAGAGTGCACTTGATGAGGAAGAGGAGACGCAGAGTGCACTTGATGAGGGAGAGGAGACGCAGAATGCACTTGATGAGGGAGAGTCAGACGCAGAGTGCACTTGATGAGGGAGAGGAGACGCAGAGTGCACTTGATGAGGGAGAGTCAGACGCAGAGTGCACTTGATGAGGGAGAGGAGACGCAGAGTGCCCTTGATGAGGGAGAGGAGACGCAGAGTGCACTTGATGAGGGAGAGGAGAGTCAGAGTGCACTTGATGAGGGAGAGGAGACGCAGAGTGCCCTTGATGAGGGAGAGGAGACGCAGAGTGCACTTGATGAGGGAGAGGAGACGCAGAGTGCACTTGATGAGGGAGAGGAGACGCAGAGTGCACTTGATGAGGGAGAGTCAGAGTGCACTTGATGAGGGAGAGGAGAAGGAAAGTGCACTTGATGAGGGAGAGGAGACGCAGAGAGCACTTGATGAGGGAGAGTCAGAGTGCACTTGATGAGGGAGAGGAGACGCAGAGTGCACTTGATGAGGAAGAGGAGACGCAGAGTGCACTTGATGAGGGAGAGGAGACGCAGAATGCACTTGATGAGGGAGAGTCAGACGCAGAGTGCACTTGATGAGGGAGAGGAGACGCAGAGTGCACTTGATGAGGGAGAGGAGACGCAGAGTGCACTTGATGAGGGAGAGGAGACGCAGAGTGCACTTGATGAGGGAGAGGAGACGCAGAGTGCACTTGATGAGGGAGAGGAGACGCAGAGTGCACTTGATGAGGGAGAAGAGACGCAGAGTGCACTTGATGAGGGAGAGTCAGAGTGCACTTGATGAGGGAGCACTCTTCTTCACCTCCTCAGGTGGGAACTCGTCCGCCTGCCGCAGTAACGAGAGGTTAGGCTTAGAGGTGAGTTTTTCATGTATTTTGAGGCTGGTCTCTGGACGGATCCTCTGCTGACGAACACTTTGAAGACGTTCAGGATGTTTCTTCTGAAGGATCCACTCTTCTTCTTTCTCCAAATCTCAGAATTAAGATTTTTTCACTTTTTTCTAAAATCTCAGAATTCTGACTTTTTCACAAAAGGCCAAACTCCCTGTGTTCCCTCCGGAGGGACTTTTTTTCTGAAAATCTCAGATTACAGACTTTTTCACAAACTTCTGACATTTTCAGAAATTACATTTTTCTATCAATCCAGACTTTTTTCTGAAAAAAGAAATACCATGAATGGACAGTAACAAAGCACAGAAATGACCAGGCACGATAAAAAAGAGAGGAATCTGATCTCTGAAGCCACGAGCAGGTCTTTTAATGGACAAAAAAGAACACGGGCTCACCAGCCAACTTGCGCAGTAAACTAATGTATCGGTATATCCAGGAACACATCATGCAGCCAGAGGAGAAGGAGAGAGCGACTGCAGCCTTCCTCAGGTCCTATATGGAGGCCCTGATTGGGATTGGGAGCACCTGGAGAGAGGCTGCACCTGGAGAGAATCAGAAGGACACACACACACACACACACACACACACACACACACAACGGCACGTAACAGATATGAAAAAAAGAAATTATAAATCAAATGTTCTGCTTTCTGTTGCGTGTAAGAGCTTCTCAATGTGAAAACCCCTGATCTCTTAATTAATATATAAATGGTTTGGTTTCAAATGAGAGTCCAAGGTGATGTGTTTAAATGTCCAGGGGCCTCATGTATAACGCCGTGCGTAAGATTGACGTGGGAAGGTTGCTTACGTAGTAGAAACCCGAAAAATAGGTCCATACATTTTCCGCCACTTTCCGATTCACCAAACATTGCGTACCGGCGAGGAAAGTGCGTATTGCACTTCCTACGCCGGTTTCCCTTTATAAATCACAACCGACTCAAAATGCGGTGCAGCTTTTGCGGGCTTCACGTAACGCCCATATTTGCTTATATACATAGTGAAAGAAACGCCCCTTCATTCATTCATGTTGACTGACTGCATGGAGAAGATCGCAGGAAATGAGGACAGAACAGCTAAAAAAGACATCTCACATCGTGTCAGATTTTGGTTATTTTGGGGAGGTGGAGATAAATCATATTGTCTGCAGTTTGAACCAGAGTAGCAGCATGGAGGTCGGATCGTCACCAAAATGAATAAATAAGTGGTCCGAAAAAGGTTAATGACAAAATAAATACACATAGCCTTCCTCAGGCAGTGTGTTTGTACCGGGGACAGGAGACCCCCCCCCTTGATGAGAAACTGTAAGAAATGATCGGGGAATCCCTCCGGAGTGGAGTCATGACGACTGGATCTGAATTATGTTTTTGTATTTGGTGGTTTGTGTCCCAGCTGTCGACATACTTGCCAACCTTTAGACCTCAGAAATCGGGAGCATTTCAAAATGGAAAGGAAAGGAGTGAGCAGAGAGTAGAGTAGTTGTCGATTCTTGTTCTTTTTTCTGTGAATATCTGCCTCACCCTCTCAGACTTTGAGTTGCGCGCTACTAAAGAGACGTGTTACCACCATGGAAACTAAACAATGGTGTAGCTGTATTAAAGTCCGAGTGGAAACAGTCGTGTGTAAATCTGATTTTGTCCGAAATCGGGAGAAATGCGGGAGAAATATGACCCCGGGAGGAAACCGGGAGAGGGCAATGAAATCGGGAGACTCCCGCGAAAATCGGGAGGGTTGACAAGTATGGCTGTCGATCAGCTGTGCGCAGCGCACTGCAGCCTGTGCATCTCAACCCCCCCCACCCCCTCCGCAGCAACTCTATATCCACCAGTTAAAGAAAATACAACTAATGTGTTTCTATTCTATATATATGATAAATGAGAGGTAACATTTTGTTTATGGTATTATTTCCACATATTTCTCTCCATTCTTCCTTCTGCCAACGGTGTCGCAGTTTCTCGTCCCTCCCGTTTGTGTGCTTGCTTAGTGTACGCATGGGTTAGAGTTTGCGTGGAGGACCGCACGTTTTCCCGTCAAGTTAGTATTTTATAAATCGCAAACATTGCGTAGAAACTGCCGCACGCCATTTTTTGAGCGTATATCGCTTTATAAATGAGGCCCCAGGTGTTAATGTATGTGAATGGTCTGCAAAGGCTTACATCCCTGTGTCTCCTCAAGAGGGATTTCAAAATACATTTAAATCACAAATAATTCCACTTAATGAATAAGTTAAGATTGCTTTCTTCTCTGCACAAAAAAGAAGAGAATACATTATAAATTAAATGTAATGTTCTGCTTTTTAATTACAAAATAAATATTCCTGTATTTGAGGCAGTTTGATCAGCGGCCACACGAGGACGCTGTGGTCTTTCTGTTGGTCTCATAATGTCCTTAATGTAATATGCGAGAAAAAAATATATATATTTAAAATACCATAAGGAAAACAAAATTCCAAATACATAAAAAAAAAAAAACTCAATAGAAAATACTTTTAAATACCAAAATAAAATATTAAGAGTTACCCAAACACAAATAAAAATACATTTCAAAAACTACGTTTAATAAAATACATTTGTAAAACAATGGGAAATGAGAGGGATGTACGTTTTTCTAACAGGGTTGAACATATAGATGAATAAAATAAAGCATTAATTCGTAGAGAAATGTGAATCTGTTTTATTTCCTCCGCAGTGAACACATTAAGAGTGTGCGGCTCAGCGGACCGTGAACGCACCGACTTCTGATCACATTAAAACTACACTACCCAGAACCCGCCGCGGTGCACCGTGTTGTAGGAAATCCGCTCTCGGTGGATTATTGTAATCCTTCAGTGGGACGACACCTCGGATCAGAGCATCCGGAGCCACACAGCGGCCTGTCAGCAGCACCTCTGCCCAGAAACAAGTCACCAAGTCGGGATATGATCTGATGCACTGCTCGCTGTTCCTGAACGCATCAGCTGGTGCCCGGGGGCCGTTTCCTGGAGCAGTGAATCCGCCTGAGGAGCACTGACAAGCGGCTTGGCTTTGCACCACGAAGCGCTGCGGAGAAAATAGCTTTAATTTGTTAGTTAAATATCTCTCCCCCTCCCTTTTCCCTCCCTTGCCCCCGGTAGGTGTAGCTCGGCTCGTCTCGTCTCGGCTCGGCTCTTTTCGGCTGGACTCGGCTCTTCTCGGAGCTGCTGCTAAGCTAGCTGAGCTTAGCTAGCTCACTCATAGCTAGGAATTCATCAAGTTTACCCAGAAATTCAGCGCATTTCCCGGACCCGCAGCCCCCCACCAAAGGAGGGAGAATGTCGGCGAAAGAGCAAAACAAAATGTCCACCACTGAACGACCTATCAAAGGTATGTGACTTTTATTTGTATTTATTAACGTTTTTCTCTCCCCGGTGCAGGAAGTTAACGGAGAGCTAGTTAGCTTAATGCTAGGCTAACAGACGGAGAGCTAGTTAGCTGATTGCTAGGCTAATAGCGTTCTGTTTTAATATGTGTGGATCATAAAGGTGATTAATGTGTACCACCTTAGTGCTTTTTTTAAATGAAGGAGCCCAGTTATACAGGTTAATAAATCCAACCTCAGCCAATGAGTTAGCCTGTTAGCTTAGCTGTCCGGACTGCCAGATGTCAGCTGAAGCATCTCCAGAGATCCGCCTCATGAACACCTGGATCAGGACTCACAGCTGCAGAAACTGACCCTCACCTGGAGGAGGGTCTACACCGAGGGGGCTTATTATATTATTTTATGGTGGTTGCGGGGATGCAAATGTAACACTGCAGTGTGGGTGATTGAATGCAGTATGGGTGTGTGTGTGTGTGTGTGTGTGTGTGTGTGGGGGTGGGTGTGTGTGGGTGTGTGTGTTTGTGTGTTGGCCTGAATATAAGACGATCCTTCTCTTTTGCAACAGCTGCTTTAAATCAAAGGACATTTAACACTTTATTAAACACACATTAGGGACTCCAATATATATATATACTATTAGAATGACCTGATATCAAATGTAGAAAAGACAATACAAATATGCAAAAAATACTATATAAAACTCTGTATCAGAAATGTAAATATATATATATAATATAAAATCTACACAAATGACCTGTAAAACCCTGTGTTAGAAAGGTTAATGATAGAGAATCTACAACAGATACAGACAAATACACTATATTAAAAACCTTAAACAGTATAAAAAAATATATACAAATGTGAAGAACATACTATAGAAATAATTTATAAAATAGGATGTTTTTAAGTGAGTTTTTTTATGCTGTTAAGACTGCCTTTAAAAAATGGGACACATTCTAAATGTACTCGTAGTATTAGCAGAGGTTGAAAGTATTTACTCAAATACTGAACATCTTTTTGATCCTACTCTCACAATCCAGAGGAACGTATTGTACTTTTACTCCACTACATTTATCTCATGCGTCAGTATGTGACTGAACATCTTTCATTGGGAATAAGGTAGAACTGTAATTGGGTCACATCACGATGGGTCAAAATAAAAAAATAACTGGTGTTAGAAAGAGTGAAGGAGGAAAACTGGCAGAATAAACGATCGTCCGCCTCCAACAGCCTGCAGGAGAGAAGGAAGCAGGAGAGAAGGAAGCAGGAGAGAAGGAAGCAGGAGAGAAGGAAGCAGGAGAGAAGCAAGCAGGAGAGAAGCAAGCAGGAGAGAAGGGAGCAGGAGAGAGAAGCAAGCAGGAGAGAAGCAAGCAGGAGAGAAGGAAGCAGGAGAGAAGGAAGCAGGAGAGAGAAGCAGGAGAGAAGGAAGCAGGAGTGAAGGAAGCAGGAGAGAAGCAAGCAGGAGAGAAGGAAGCAGGAGAGAGAAGCAGGAGAGAAGGAAGCAGGAGAGAAGGAAGCAGGAGAGAGAAGCAGGAGAGAAGGAAGCAGGAGAGAAGCAAGCAGGAGAGAAGCAAGCAGGAGAGAAGGGAGCAGGAGAGAGAAGCAAGCAGGAGAGAAGCAAGCAGGAGAGAAGGAAGCAGGAGAGAAGGAAGCAGGAGAGAGAAGCAGGAGAGAAGGAAGCAGGAGTGAAGGAAGCAGGAGAGAAGCAAGCAGGAGAGAAGCAAGCAGGAGAGAAGGAAGCAGGAGAGAAGCAAGCAGGAGAGAAGCAAGCAGGAGAGAAGGAAGCAGGAGAGAAGCAAGCAGGAGAGAAGCAAGCAGGAGAGAAGGAAGCAGGAGAGAGAAGCAGGAGAGAAGGAAGCAGGAGTGAAGGAAGCAGGAGAGAAGGAAGCAGGAGAGAAGGAAGCAGGAGAGAAGGAAGCAGGAGAGAAGCAAGCAGGAGAGAAGCAAGCAGGAGAGAAGCAAGCAGGAGAGAAGGAAGCAGGAGAGAAGCAAGCAGGAGAGAAGCAAGCAGGAGAGAGAAGCAAGCAGGAGAGAAGCAAGCAGGAGAGAAGCAAGCAGGAGAGAAGCAAGCAGGAGAGAAGGAAGCAGGAGAGAGAAGCAGGAGAGAAGGAAGCAGGAGAGAAGCAAGAGAGAAGCAAGCAAGAGAGAAGGAAGCAGGAGAGAGAAGGAAGCAGGAGAGAGAAGCAAGCAGGAGAGAGAAGCAAGCAGGAGAGAGAAGCAGGAGAGAGAAGCAAGCAGGAGAGAAGCAGGAGAGAAGGAAGCAGGAGAGAAGCGGGAGAGAAGCAAGAGAGAAGCAAGCAAGAGAGAAGGAAGCAGGAGAGAAGGAAGCAGGAGAGAGAAGCAAGCAGGAGGAGAGAAGCAAGTAGGAGAGAGAAGCAAGCAGGAGAGAAGCAAGAGAGAAGCAAGCAAGAGAGAAGGAAGCACGAGAGAAGGAAGCAGGAGAGAAGGAAGCAGGAGAGAGAAGGAAGCAGGGGAGAGAAGCAAGCAGGAGGAGAGAAGCAAGCAGGAGAGAGAAGCAAGAGAGAGAAGCAGGAGAGAAGCAGGAGAGAAGGAAGCAGGAGAGAAGCAAGAGAGCAGGATGCACGAGAGAAGGAAGCAGGAGAGAAGGAAGCAGGAGAGAGAAGCAGGAGGAGAGAAGCAAGCAGGAGAGAGAAGCAAGAGAGAAGCAAGCAGGAGAGAAGCAGGAGAGAAGGAAGCACGAGAGAAGGAAGCAGGAGAGAAGGAAGCAGGAGAGAGAAGGAAGCAAGCAGGAGGAGAGAAGCAAGCAGGAGGAGAGAAGCAAGCAGGAGGAGAGAAGCAAGCAGGAGAGAGAAGCAGGAGAGAGAAGCAAGCAGGAGGAGAGAAGCAAGCAGGAGGAGAGAAGCAAGCAGGAGAGAGAAGCAGGAGGAGAGAAGCAAGCAGGAGGAGAGAAGCAAGCAGGAGAGAGAAGCAAGCAGGAGAGAAGCAAGAGAGAAGCAATTAAGAGAGAAGGAAGCAGGAGAGAGAAGGAAGCAGGAGAGAGAAGGAAGCAGGAGAGAGAAGCAGGAGAGAAGGAAGCAGGAGAGAGAAGCAGGAGAGAGAAGCAAGCAGGAGAGAGAAGCAGGAGAGAGAAGCAGGAGAGACAGAAGCAAGCAGGAGAGAGAAGCAAGCAGGAGAGAGAAGCAGGAGAGAGAAGCAAGCAGGAGAGAAGGAAGCAGGAGAGAAGGAAGCAGGAGAGAGAAGCAGGAGAGAAAAGCAAGCAGGAGAGAGAAGCAGGAGGAGAGAAGCAAGCAGGAGAGAGAAGCAAGCAGGAGAGAGAAGCAAGCAGGAGAGAGAAGCAGGAGAGAGAAGCAAGCAGGAGAGAAGGAAGCAGGAGAGAAGGAAGCAGGAGAGAGAAGCAGGAGAGAGAAGCAAGCAGGAGAGAGAAGCAGGAGAGAGAAGCAAGCAGGAGAGAGAAGCAGGAGAGAAGGAAGCAGGAGAGAGAAGCAGGAGAGAGAAGGAAGCAGGAGAGAGAAGCAGGAGAGAAGGAAGCAGGAGAGAGAAGCAGGAGGAGAGAAGCAAGCAGGAGAGAGAAGCAAGCAGGAGAGAGAAGCAGGAGAGAAGGAAGCAGGAGAGAGAAGCAGGAGGAGAGAAGCAAGCAGGAGAGAGAAGCAAGCAGGAGAGAGAAGCAGGAGAGAGAGAAGCAGGAGAGAAGCAGGAAGGAGAGAGAAGCAGGAAGGAGAGAGAAGCAGGAGAGAGAAGCAGGAGAGAGAAGCAGGAAGGAGAAGCAGACGCAGTCAATAAGTCCTGCAGAATATCCACTGAGAGAAAGTGCTTCATATTATAAAGAGTATCTCCGTGCTTCCTGTGTGTGTGTTGCTTTATCCTTTTAGCTGAGTTACTGATGGTAATTCAATCAGTCCAGCCATTTTGCATTTCTGCTGTGTATAATTATTCAGTCTAAATTCATGATTGATGGAGCTGGGCCTGACGACGGAGCTGGTTCAGTGTCTTGTCATGGGCCTTGGGACAGAGCTGGATCAGTGTCCTCTCAAGGGCCCCAGGACGGAGCTGGATCAGTGTCCTCTCAAGGGCCCCGGGACAGAGCTGGATCAGTGTCCTCTCATGGGCCCCAGGAGAGAGCTGGATCAGTGTCTTGTCATGGGCCCCGGGACAGAGCTGGATCAGTGTCCTCTCATGGGCCCCAGGACAGAGCTGGATCAGTGTCCTCTCATGGGCCCCAGGACGGAGCTGGATCAGTGTCCTCTCATGGGCCCCGGGACGGAGCTGGATCAGTGTCCTCTCATGGGCCCCAGGACGGAGCTGGATCAGTGTCTTGTCATGGGCCCCGGGACAGAGCTGGATCAGTGTCCTCTCATGGGCCCCAGGACAGAGCTGGATCAGTGTCCTCTCATGGGCCCCAGGACGGAGCTGGATCAGTGTCCTCTCATGGGCCCCGGGACGGAGCTGGATCAGTGTCCTCTCATGGGCCCCAGGACAGAGCTGGATCAGTGTCCTCTCATGGGCCCCAGGACAGAGCTGGATCAGTGTCCTCTCATGGGTCCCTGGACCGAGCTGGTTTAGTGTCCTCTCACGGGCCCCAGGACGGAGCTGGTTCAGTGTCCTCTCATGGATCCCTGGACCGAGCTGGATCAGTGTCCTCTCATGGGCCCCAGGACGGAGCTGGATCAGTGTCCTCTCATGGGCCCCAGGACAAAGCTGGTTTAGTGTCCTCTCATGGGCCCCAGGACGGAGCTGGTTTAGTGTCCTCTCATGGGCCCCAGGACGGAGCTGGATCAGTGTCCTCTCATGGGCCCCAGGACAGAGCTGGATCAGCGCCTAATAGTGTGAATATAAATAATTTGATATGGCAGAAAAACACCATTAGCTTGTCCAAATGTGATCCCATCAACTGTAGCTGAGACGTGTTTTTTCTCACTGTTGATGATTCACACACCTGTACTGGTTGTGTAAAAGTCTAATATTGACCTGCTGCTAATATTAAACTTCTAGATGCCACAGTTTTGTTTGTGCAGAGCTGCAGAAACAAAGCAGGAGTCTGTTTAATCCTCTATTTAATATTTGACTGGACGAAGCTACTTTTAAGTGAGTTATTTATTTGACTTTAAGCTGGTTACACTGGGTTATTATCTCAGACAGTTTCACTCTAGCTGTGGACAGGAACATGCATGTCGTTAATTTGAAAACCACTTCCTTCAGACGCCTCGTTTCACTACTTTATGGTGCGTTCCGACAGAGAGGATATACTGGTCTCACTTATCATCGAGTAGATCTACTTCCTGTCCGATCACATCGACTTTCCTCCGCCGGCATGAACCAGTTTACTTCCTCACGACGACACTATTAGCTGAAAGTGTGCGGCCTGGTTTGCTTTCTCAATAAACTAGACCACTGGGCCGTGTGTGTGTGTGTGTGTGTGTGTGTGTGTGTGTGTGTGTGTGTGTGTGTGTGTGTGTGTGTGTGTGTGTGTGTGTGTGTGTGTGTGTGTGTGTGTGTGTGTGTGTGTGTGTGTGTGTGTGTGTGTGTGTGTGTGTGTGTGTGTGTGTGTGTGTGTGTGTGTGTGTGTGTGTGTGTGTGTGTGTGTGTGTGTGTGTGTGTGTGTGTGTGTGTGTGTGTGTGTGTGTGTGTGTGTGTGTGTGTGTGTGTGTGTGTGTGTGTGTGTGTGTGTGTGTGTGTGTGTGGAGTTTCTCTACATGGGTGTGATAGTGTGCGGTTACAGTGATCTAATCCGAGTTGTGAAAGAGGAGAGAACAGTTACTACTTTGTTTATTCCCGCTTCATTTGTCAGGGTAAGTACATGCAAAGTTCCTCAGGTCTTTGGAGAAGTACAGAAATACATCTAATGTGGTTTCATTTTCAGGTGTATATCAGTATGTATTGTCTCTACTTTAAAGAGTCCTCTCCTGCTGATGTTCAGGTGTATATCAGTATGTATTGTCTCTACTTTAAAGAGTCCTCTCCTGCTGATGTTCAGGTGTATATCAGTATGTAGAGTCTCTACTTTAAAGAGTCCTCTCCTGCTGATGTTCAGGTGTATATCAGTATGTATTGTCTCTACTTTAAAGAGTCCTCTCCTGCTGATGTTCAGGTGTATATCAGTATGTAGTGTCTCTACTTTAAAGAGTCCTCTCCTGCTGATGTTCAGGTGTATATCAGTATGTAGTGTCTCTACTTTAAAGAGTTCTCTCCTGCTGATGTTCAGGTGTATATCAGTATGTAGTGTCTCTACTTTAAAGAGTCCTCTCCTGCTGATGGTCAGGTGTATATCAGTATGTAGTGTCTCTACTTTAAAGAGTCCTCTCCTGCTGATGTTCAGGTGTATATCAGTATGTAGTGTCTCTACTTTAAAGAGTCATCTCCTGCTGATGTTCAGGTGTATATCAGTATGTAGTGTCTCTACTTTAAAGAGTCCTCTCCTGCTGATGTTCAGGAGTATATCAGTATGTAGTGTCTCTACTTTAAAGAGTCCTCTCCTGCTGATGTTCAGGTGTATATCAGTATGTAGTGTCTCTACTTTAAAGAGTCCTCTCCTGCTGATGTTCAGGTGTATATCAGTATGTAGTGTCTCTACTTTAAAGAGTTCTCTCCTGCTGATGTTCAGGTGTATATCAGTATGTAGTGTCTCTACTTTAAAGAGTCCTCTCCTGCTGATGGTCAGGTGTATATCAGTATGTAGTGTCTCTACTTTAAAGAGTCCTCTCCTGCTGATGTTCAGGTGTATATCAGTATGTAGTGTCTCTACTTTAAAGAGTCATCTCCTGCTGATGTTCAGGTGTATATCAGTATGTAGTGTCTCTACTTTAAAGAGTCCTCTCCTGCTGATGTTCAGGAGTATATCAGTATGTAGTGTCTCTACTTTAAAGAGTCCTCTCCTGCTGATGTTCAGGTGTATATCAGTATGTAGTGTCTCTACTTTAAAGAGTCCTCTCCTGCTGATGTTCAGGTGTATATCAGTATGTAGTGTCTCTACTTTAAAGAGTCCTCTCCTGCTGATGTTCAGGTGTATATCAGTATGTAGTGTCTCTACTTTAAAGAGTCCTCTCCTGCTGATGGTCAGGTGTATATCAGTATGTAGTGTCTCTACTTTAAAGAGTCCTCTCCTGCTGATGTTCAGGTGTATATCAGTATGTAGTGTCTCTACTTTAAAGAGTCATCTCCTGCTGATGTTCAGGTGTATATCAGTATGTAGTGTCTCTACTTTAAAGAGTCCTCTCCTGCTGATGTTCAGGAGTATATCAGTATGTAGTGTCTCTACTTTAAAGAGTCCTCTCCTGCTGATGTTCAGGTGTATATCAGTATGTAGTGTCTCTACTTTAAAGAGTCCTCTCCTGCTGATGCTCAGGTGTATATCAGTATGTAGTGTCTCTACTTTAAAGAGTCCTCTCCTGCTGATGTTCAGGTGTATATCAGTATGTAGTGTCTCTACTTTAAAGAGTCCTCTCCTGCTGATGTTCAGGTGTATATCAGTATGTAGTGTCTCTACTTTAAAGAGTCCTCTCCTGCTGATGTTCAGGTGTATATCAGTATGTAGTGTCTCTACTTTAAAGAGTCCTCTCCTGCTGATGTTCAGGTGTATATCAGTATGTAGTGTCTCTACTTTAAAGAGTCCTCTCCTGCTGATGTTCAGGTGTATATCAGTATGTAGTGTCTCTACTTTAAAGAGTCCTCTCCTGCTGATGTTCAGGTGTATATCAGGATGTAGTGTCTCTACTTTAAAGAGTCCTCTCCTGCTGATGTTCAGGTGTATATCAGTATGTAGTGTCTCTACTTTAAAGAGTCCTCTCCTGCTGATGTTCAGGTGTATATCAGTATGTAGTGTCTCTACTTTAAAGAGTCCTCTCCTGCTGATGTTCAGGTGTATATCAGGATGTAGTGTCTCTACTTTAAAGAGTCCTCTCCTGCTGATGTTCAGGTGTATATCAGTATGTAGTGTCTCTACTTTAAAGAGTTCTCTCCTGCTGGTGTTCAGGTGTATATCAGGATGTAGTGTCTCTACTTTAAAGAGTCCTCTCCTGCTGATGTTCAGGTGTATATCAGTATGTAGTGTCTCTACTTTAAAGAGTTCTCTCCTGCTGATGTTCAGGTGTATATCAGTATATAGTGTCTCTACTTTAAAGAGTCCTCTCCTGCTGATGTTCAGGTGTATATCAGTATGTAGTGTCTCTACTTTAAAGAGTCCTCTCCTGCTGATGTTCAGGTGTATATCAGGATGTAGTGTCTCTACTTTAAAGAGTCCTCTCCTGCTGATGTTCAGGTGTATATCAGTATGTAGTGTCTCTACTTTAAAGAGTTCTCTCCTGCTGATGTTCAGGTGTATATCAGTATATAGTGTCTCTACTTTAAAGAGTCCTCTCCTGCTGATGTTCAGGTGTATATCAGTATGTAGTGTCTCTACTTTAAAGAGTCCTCTCCTGCTGATGTTCAGGTGTATATCAGTATGTAATGTCTCTACTTTAAAGAGTCCTCTCCTGCTGATGTTCAGGTGTATATCAGTATGTAGTGTCTCTACTTTAAAGAGTCCTCTCCTGCTGATGTTCAGGTGTATATCAGTATGTAGGGTCTCTACTTTAAAGAGTCCTCTCCTGCTGATGTTCAGGTGTATATCAGTATGTAGTGTCTCTACTTTAAAGAGTCCTCTCCTGCTGATGTTCAGGTGTATATCAGTATGTAGTGTCTCTACTTTAAAGAGTCCTCTCCTGCTGATTTTCAGGTGTATATCAGTATGTAGTGTCTCTACTTTAAAGAGTCCTCTCCTGCTGATGTTCAGGTGTATATCAGTATGTAGTGTCTCTACTTTAAAGAGTCCTCTCCTGCTGATGTTCAGGTGTATATCAGTATGTAGTGTCTCTACTTTAAAGAGTCCTCTCCTGCTGATGTTCAGGTGTATATCAGTATGTAGTGTGCTGCAGCACCTCTTTTCACCCTCTGTCTGAAACCAGAGCCCAGTCTGCTCTGATTGGTTAGCTGGCCGGCTCTGTTGTGATTTGCCAACCAGCTTAGAGATGTCCCGCCCCTTAGCCTATCACGTACAATGTGTTGGAGCGCTAGCCAATAGGAGCGTGAGTGTTCCACAGTGATGTCACTACGTTCCAGAAGTAAACAAAGGAGTCCGATCGAGGCGTTTCAGGCTCGTCACTTACTCAAAAAGTAACTAAAAACATTTCAATCGTGGACTCTTTTTGATCAGCTTAGTGTTTGCAGCTATTAATCTGTTTGGTATTTCCTGCAGGCTGAGGTCTGTGCTCCCAAACTTCTCTTTGTCTTCAGGTCGAGCCTCAACATGCCTCCTGACGGCAGAATGTTCAGGGCCTTCCTGTAAACACAGCCGTTTGAAAGCAGTTTGTGTCGGAGCCACAATGCTACTTAGCCTGAGTTTATTATTTATATTATTATTATTTGTTTACACCACTTTCATCTGTATTTGTTCAGTATTTCTAGCAATCGTCACATGGGTGAGGATGGAGGAGAAGACCACTTCTGTTTTAAGGGATGAGCTGCCAACACTCACTCACTCACATCACATTATTTTACATTACATCACTTGTTAGACGCTTTTATCCAAAGCAACTCACATACTCAGTACTGTGGGCAATCCCCACAGGAGCACTTTGGGGTGAAGTGTCTCAGGGGCACAACGACATGCTGACTGCAGTGGGGTTTGAACCTGTGACCCCTGATCCCAACACCAACGCACTATCCACTGCGCCACACGCCTCCCTCCATTTACCTTCATTTGATTGGTTTTGCTGACTCATAACTGAACTGATGAGGCGGTAACCCTCCAGTGAGTGGCCCCATGTTTCTGGTTGTGGCCCTCAGGGTGTGGACCCCCTGCTCAAAGTGATTGTGTGTTTGAATGAGTTTATTAGATATCTTCAGCCTTTCCACACGTCGCAGCTCAAAGCCAAGCTCAGCCTCTCTTAGCCACTCCAACCTGAAGGGGAATTGAGCCAATAGTTTATTTTTAAATCTCACAAAACCTAATTTCCCCCGTGAACTCTCTGCACAGCTGGACTCACACGGTACCTTAATATATTCAGTTTAATATTTCAGATTCCATCTCTCTCATACTCATGTAGAGATAATAACTTGCTTTATATCTTGTTGTTCATTCATAAACTCAACATGTATATTTTCTGCCTTCTTGTTTATTTCTTTCGTATTGTTCAATGCCTTGTGTTTTGATGAAGCTGCCACACAAACACTCCCCACGTTGGGATCAATAAAGTACTTGTGATCGTATCGTAATAAAGTCAGTGACCTGGTTCTGCCTGTGTAAAGTGTGTTTCTGACCCCCCCCCTGTCTCTGTGTCCTCAGCGGTGCCATACCCTCCAGGTACGCGCCTCACGGTCAAAGACCTGTATGTGGACGGCAGGCCCAGCGTGGAGGTGCTGAAGGCTCACCTGGTGAAGGAGGGCCGCCTGGAGGAGGAGACGGCTCTGAGGATCATCAACGATGGAGCCGCCATCCTGCGCCAGGAGAAGTGCATGCTGGAGGTGGAGGCCCCCATCACAGGTGAGCCTCAACAGCTCGGCCCTCCTGTCATGTTGAAGTCACTCTCTGATGTCCTTTCTACATCCCGGTGTGTCCCCCGTGTGTCCCCCGTGTGTCCCCGGCGTGTCCCGGTGTGTTCCTGTGTGTCCCCGGTGTGTGTCCCTGTGTGTCCCCGGTGTGTCCCTGTGTGTCCCCGGTGTCCCCCCGTGTGTCCCCTGTGTGTCAGGAGACTCACAAAGTGAACTAAACCCCTCTCTCTTCTCCTCCGTACCCACATCTCTAAAAACGGGGGAACAACGGAGCTGATCCAGATTTGCTGCGTCATGACCACATTACTAACATGTGGGCGGGCATTACCCCAGGGTGTCCGCGGGGTCTTAAAAAGTATTACAAGTTGATAAATCAATTTAGCGAAAATTAAGGCTATTAAAAAGTATTAAAAGTCATTTTCCAAGGTATTAAGAAGGTCCACAGCAACGACAACATGAAGCACCTTTAATTTACTGAAACGACATGTCGGGAAACCCCCAAGGCGGCCCCATGCATAGCGCCGTCAAATGCTGCTTATTATTTTAAGTTTCGTTGCCTTGCTCCGCTCTGGGGGGGGGGGGACACAGAGTGTGTTGGGGCACCACTGATGGTGATGAAAGCTGGTCCGAGGGGCCCCCAGACTCTAGAGTCTCCACTGTCGATGGGGATCAAAGCTGTCCGGTCCCACATGCTAAGTGCTAGCCAGAAAGCCGCGGCGTTTGAGTCCCGACTCTCCCGATGGCCAATCCGTGCCTCCCCTGACTGCACGTCGCCGTTCACTAAGCAAAGCGATACCCGGTCACTAGGGATGTCCTGATCACCTTTTTTTGCTCCCGATCCGATTCCGATCATTTGATTTTGACAATTTGCCGATACCGATTTTTCCCGATCCGATCTTTATGCAATGCATTAAGAGAAAAAAAAGCATTCAAGTTTTCCCTTAAGGTTATTTTTTTATTTAAATTGGATATTCTATCCAACATGGATATAGCTTCTTTCTTTCACAGCAGCATTGGATCAGTTCAGTTGTGCAGCATTGGATCAGTTCAGTTGTGCAGCATTGGATCAAAACAAAATAAAGCTTTCAGTACTCGTTAGCTTACTGCTACAATTAGACACTGCGCCCACTCTGTTGCCAGATTTGAGAGAAATAAGCAGGTCTATGAAAACAAGCCCCAAAGAAGCAACACATACATGATGTTCTGCAATTTGAAACCAAAACTAAGGCCTCAGGATGACTTTAAGACTTGAACATGGTCATTTTTGTTTTGTAACATTGAATACAACATTTAAAAAAAAGTATTTAAAAAAAATAAATAATAAAATCCCCATCCCCGATTTTTTTTCTTTCGATCTTTTGAAAATCACGTGATCGGCTCCGATCCCCGATCACGTGATCGGATCCAGACATCTCTACCGGTCACAGAGATCTGCTATTTTAAAGTAAAGTCAACACATATAGACCCTAAATATAGTCTATATTAAGAACCAGAAAAGTCTTAACATATATATCCTTTTTTGTAAACATATGACAAATGTGTGAGGGTGATGACGTCAGAGCATCGTCCTGTGTGCCGGGCCAATTCAACCCCTGGGTATTTGAGAGGGAGCTCCTATATGGCATGACCCCGCTGAAGCTCACCAAAGTTTAATATATTTCATAGTTCAAAGTTTTGTTTATTGGTTTCTGAGGAGTTCTACTGGAAAGAAAGAGCACAGAGTACAGAAGCAACAAAGCAGCATACTGCACTGAACCTGAGCTTCACAGAGAGGTTGAAGGTCATGTGGAGAGGAGGCTTCTGTCTGTTTCATCTCTTGGGAACAATGCCTGAATCAAAGCATTGGGTTACTCACACACTTCCTTCTCTTGTGCTTTGTTCTATCTGACTTATGAGAAGGAGTTATCACAAGCTGCTATCTTACCATCCACACTGTGTGGAGTCAATGTGAGGTAAAGTGTGTCCCAATGGAACCGGCTAGAACTCAAAGTGGTGATGAGGTCTTGAAAGGTCTTCCAAGTGACTTCAGGACTCCTGCATACACCCTAACCCCACGGGCCAATCAGAAAGCAAAGACCATATCACTCCCAAAACACGTGGTGCAATGATTCTGATGCAGCGAGGTGTCTCAGAGGCTGATGTGAAGACGTTTAGTCGTCTCATTGAGACACTTGTTAGGACTCAGTGAGGAACCTTGTTAGCAGGTAGGACTCAGTGAGGAACCTTGTTGGACTCAGTGAGGAACCTTGTTAGCAGGTAGGACTCAGTGAGGAACCTTGTTAGCAGGTAGGACTCAGTGAGGAACCTTGTTAGCAGGTAGGACTCAGTGAGGAACCTTGTTGGACTCAGTGAGGAACCTTGTTAGCAGGTAGGACTCAGTGAGGAACCTTGTTGGACTCAGTGAGGAACCTTGTTAGCAGGTAGGACTCAGTGAGGAACCTTGTTGGACTCAGTGAGGAACCTTGTTAGCAGGTAGGACTCAGTGAGGAACCTTGTTGGACTCAGAGAGGAACCTTCCTGAGAGACAAAGAGTGCACAAAGTCTGGATCTGTTTCTACACCCTCAGGCGCTCCCTTTTTTTATCTCCTTCATCACTTTTTGTTTTCATACCGATGTTCTTGTTTACATGCTGCGCTGCAGATCAGCTGGAAATCCTTCCTTTGAAAAGAGATCCACTTTGTTATGTTCTAACAACGACTGATATCTTTCATCACGTTAGAAGGGTTTGGGTCTGACCTGGGCTGTACTCGGAGGAGGACTCAGAGAAGTACTCGGAGCCTGTACTTGAGTAAAAGTAGAAGTACTCAGATCTTGTACTTGAGTAAAAGTAGAAGTACTCAGATCATGTTCTTGAGTAAAAGTAGAAGTACTCAGATCTTGTTCTTGAGTAAAAGTAGAAGTACTCAGATCTTGTTCTTGAGTAAAAGTAGAAGTACTCAGATCTTGTTCTTGAGTAAAAGTAGAAGTACTCAGATCTTGTTCTTGAGTAAAAGTAGAAGTACTCAGGTCTTGTTCTTGAGTAAAAGTAGAAGTACTCAGATCTTGTTCTTGAGTAAAAGTAGAAGTACTCAGGTCTTGTTCTTGAGTAAAAGTAGAAGTACTCAGATCTTGTACTTGAGTAAAAGTAGAAGTACTCAGATCTTGTACTTTAGTAAAAGTAGAAGTACTCAGATCTTGTACTTGAGTAAAAGTAGAAGTACTCAGATCTTGTTCTTGAGTAAAAGTAGAAGTACTCAGATCTTGTTCTTGAGTAAAAGTAGAAGTACTCAGATCTTGTACTTTAGTAAAAGTAGAAGTACTCAGATCTTGTTCTTGAGTAAAAGTAGAAGTACTCAGGTCTTGTACTTGAGTAAAAGTAGAAGTACTCAGATCTTGTTCTTGAGTAAAAGTAGAAGTACTCAGATCTTGTTCTTGAGTAAAAGTAGAAGTACTCAGATCTTGTTCTTGAGTAAAAGTAGAAGTACTCAGATCTTGTTCTTGAGTAAAAGTAGAAGTACTCAGGTCTTGTTCTTGAGTAAAAGTAGAAGTACTCAGATCTTGTTCTTGAGTAAAAGTAGAAGTACTCAGGTCTTGTACTTGAGTAAAAGTAGAAGTACTCAGATCTTGTACTTGAGTAAAAGTAGAAGTACTCAGGTCTTGTTCTTGAGTAAAAGTAGAAGTACTCAGGTCTTGTACTTGAGTAAAAGTAGAAGTACTCAGATCTTGTTCTTGAGTAAAAGTAGAAGTACTCAGATCTTGTACTTGAGTAAAAGTAGAAGTACTCAGGTCTTGTACTTGAGTAAAAGTAGAAGTACTCAGATCTTGTTCTTGAGTAAAAGTAGAAGTACTCAGATCTTGTACTTGAGTAAAAGTAGAAGTACTCAGATCTTGTACTTGAGTAAAAGTAGAAGTACTCAGATCTTGTACTTGAGTAAAAGTAGAAGTACTCAGGTCTTGTACTTGAGTAAAAGTAGAAGTACTCAGATCTTGTTCTTGAGTAAAAGTAGAAGTACTCAGATTTTGTACTTGAGTAAAAGTAGAAGTACTCAGATCTTGTTCTTGAGTAAAAGTAGAAGTACTCAGATCTTGTACTTGAGTAAAAGTAGAAGTACTCAGATCTTGTACTTGAGTAAAAGTAGAAGTACTCAGGTCTTGTACTTGAGTAAAAGTAGAAGTACTCAGATCTTGTACTTGAGTAAAAGTAGAAGTACTCAGATCTTGTACTTGAGTAAAAGTAGAAGTACTCAGGTCTTGTACTTGAGTAAAAGTAGAAGTACTCAGATCTTGTACTTGAGTAAAAGTAGAAGTACTCAGATCTTGTTCTTGAGTAAAAGTAGAAGTACTCAGATCTTGAGTGAAAGTAGAAGTACTCAGATCTTGTACTTGAGTAGAAGTAGAAGTACCAGAGTGTAGGAATACTCAGTTACAGTAAAAGTCCTGCATTCCAAATGTACTTGTACATCCAATAAAATAAAATATAAATATTTAAATAAACTTAATGAGTTTAATAAAATGTGCAATAAAAGGATCAAATAAAGCTATTTCTAAAAACCCAAAGTAAAAATATTTGATAGATGATAATAATAATAAAAAAACATAATTAAACAGTTTATTAGGATTATTGGACCTTATTCACATTTCTTGCAGCCCTGGATAAATGCAACGTCTTTGATAATGTTAGAAGTGTTCTGACCCGTGTGTGTGTGTGTCCCCTCAGTGTGTGGAGACGTTCACGGGCAGTTCTTTGACCTGATGAAGCTGTTTGAGGTGGGGGGGTCGCCCAGCAGCACCCGATACCTGTTCCTGGGAGACTACGTGGACCGAGGGTACTTCAGCATCGAGGTAACACTTCACCATATTTAATAATAATACTCTTTATTTGTATTGCATCTTTCATACAGTGTGTGCAGTTCAAGGTGCTTCACTTAGACATCACACAGAATACAGATACCAGTTACTTAAAATGTATACATCGTGTGGACATGGGATCATACATTTTAGAACTCAGATATACGAGGAATTAAAAGAGATCACGTGGACATATTTAACTTGTTTCAGAAAATTGTTATTATTCATATTTCCTAAAATATATAAAAACTAAATATCTTTATTGATAGGACGTTTAAGTAAAAATGTGCAATAAAAACCTAAATAAATAAAATATTATTTATTTAAAAATAAGTAATTAAAGTAATGGTGTGCAAAAAGTATATATATTTTTAAATACACAATAAAGTGTGTGTGTGTGTGTGTGTGTGTGTGTGTGTGTGTGTGTGTGTGTGTGTGTGTGTGTGTGTGTGTGTGTGTGTGTGTGTGTGTGTGTGTGTGTGTGTGTGTGTGTGTGTGTGTGTGTGTGTGTGTGTGTGTGTGTGTGTGTGTGTGTGTGTGTGTGTGTGTGTGTGTGTGTGTGTGTGTGTGTGTGTGTGTGTGTGTGTGTGTGTGTGTGTGTGTGTGTGTGTGTAAAATCAGAGAGAAATATTCAGAGTATTAACTTTTTTTGATAAACTTAACAAATATGAATCGAAGCAGAACATTTAATAAGATGAATAAAAACAGCAATAGGTCTTTTTAATAATAATAGTGTTTTGAGTGCAGTGAATCGCGGTGTATTGAAACAGAATATTCGATTAAGATTAAACGTTAACTTGAGCGAGTTATTTGAGCTTCACCTCTGTCTGACACTTTACAGATAACAGGCAACAGAAGTTTCAGCACTGAAAGCTAAACGTCAGGAGCAAAGCTCTCTATGAACCGCTGAGCCGTTTGAGACCCTGAGATGTTTCTGCAGGGGAAAGTGTCCGTGGTGTTTTTTAGTGCACTTGTTATTCCTGAGTTTTGATGAACAGCTGCTGAGTTCTACTCCTCCTCCACGCCTTCAGGAAATATAAAAACTGAGATTGAACAGGTGGTCCGATGCAGCAACAGAGAGTGAGCGGCAGCTGCAGGGAGTGGGCTCATGACGTGCTTCAGATTCACTTATCATTTCATCACTAATGCACTTCAGAAGCTTCTCCCTCGTATCTGAGAGCAAAGACACTCGGCTTCACTTTGGTTCTCCTTTAAATCCAATACATGTTTCTTTTGTTTACACATCAACGTGTGACTTAGTTATTGCAGTCTATGCTGTGATAGTTCTGGAGATCAAGTGATCATATCCAAGTGGATTCCATTAATAAACAAAACATGTAGTCAGAGTAAGAATCACTTATTCATCCTGGGAAGTCTCAGGACTGTTGCTCCATTTTATATTTATATAAATGGACGTGGTGTCCGTGACGTCACCCATAGCTTTCTGCAGAGTTGCTGAGAAGCCCTTAGTAGGCGGAGTCGGCCGCTGCCGTCTCTTCAGTGACGTCAGAGTCTAACTCCCGCTTGATCCAAATAAGGGCAAAGAGGCGGAGCCGAGGCGGCATCAGATAAGTCTGATATTTAAATGAAGAGTACTCCACCAGGCACCAACACAACAAACACGTCCGAGTTCAAGTCGTGTTCCCCGGATCAGCCTCGCAGCCGAGCCCCTGTAGCATCCTGGAGCTAACGGAGCTAGCAGAGGGACAGAAAGCTAGGAGCAGCAGTCACCGCAGAGACCTGTCACTCAAAGTGACCACGCCCTAATGTATGCAAACACTTTAAGACCTAATATAACTAAAAGGGGTGCGTTATAAAACAATCCACTCCCCAATCCATAGTCCTGAAGGTGGAATCTGACTATATCCAGAATACTTTGTTTTGCATCCAGGGGCAGAAACGTACGGAAGAGGATTAGGGCCACATTATTATTATTTTGGAAGGATTTGAAATGGTTTTTTTTGTTCTGAGAAAAAAGTCAGAATTCTGACTTTAATCTCAGAACAAAAAAAAAAACATGTTTTTTTTTCAAATCCTCTTCCGTAGAAACGTGTTTATTTCTGCTGTAAAGTTGTTTAACATGCGGGTCTATGGAAACGGCTCCTTTCTGCAGCCTGCTCCTACTGGCCACTAGATGAACTGCAGTGTGTGGCACTTCCTCATGGGCGTCCCGGCTCTGCCCCAGAGTTTGCCACTTGTACATAATATATATATATATGTTTGTTGATATATAATATATCCACGTTTCCCCCCTGTGTTCAGTGTGTCCTGTACCTCTGGGCTCTGAAGATCAACCATCCCAACACCCTGTTCCTGCTCAGAGGAAACCACGAGTGCCGGCACCTCACAGAGTACTTCACCTTCAAACAGGAGTGTGAGTGTTACACACACACCCCCCCTCTGCAAACTGTGTGTGTGTCTGCTCATCCACCAAGCTGTGTGTGTGTGTGTGTGTGTGTGTGTGTGTGTGTGTGTGTGTGTGTGTGTGTGTGTGTGTGTGTGTGTGTGTGTGTGTGTGTGTGTGTGTGTGTGTGTGTGTGTGTGTGTGTGTGTGTGTGTGTGTGTGTGTGTGTGTGTGTGTGTGTGTGTGTGTGTGTGTGTGTGTGTGTGTGTGTGTGTGTGTGTGTGTGTGTGTGTGGCAGGCAAATACAGTACAACAGTGCTCATTGGAAGTTAAACAAATACGGAGTCTGTGGAGAGGCAGAATATTTACTTGATATTTGTTTCTTTTCTAAATATATAACGATATCATCTCTGAGAATACTCAATTTATTTGGAGTACATATAGGCTTTGAGTTCAGAGGATTCATCTCGTACATTTTGTATTTTACTTGCAAATGTATGACTTTAAAATCTCTGAGAATATTCCCTTTTCTTTTTCTTTCAAATGTTTTTTTATTCCAGAGAATTTACGCCTTATTTTCCAATTCCATTCTCAAAGAATGTCATTAAGTGGTTCATTTTTAGGGCAAAAGACACATTTACAAAGAAAGAAAACAGTTGAATATTATCTAGGATTAAAGTGTTAAATGTACAAGATAATAACTTAAAAAAAAAAATCTGAATGAATTACTTTATTTCAGAAATATATATAAAACCAATAATAAATATTAAAGAATAATTAAAACAGTCGATTCAATCTCGTAGATTCCTGACCACATTTCTCTCAAAGTGTTTTCCTCTCGAGTGTTTATGACCTTGAGTTTCTTCTCTGAATATCCCCCCCCTCCTCCGATCTCACGTTGTTTGACCTCCAAAGACCTTCCTCACCATCGCTCAGTGAAGAGCTTTGGTTATAGTTTAATGGAGTGAGTTGTCAGTTGTGTCGCTCCTCGCAGCCTCGACCTTAATTGATCTCTAATTTTAGACTTTCAGAATCTCGTTAACAACTCAAACGGACTTTCTTACTGTCATAGCAACAGAGAGAGAGAGCAGAGCAGCCTTTGTTGCAGAAAGCTGAGTGTGCTGCAGGGTAAACAAAGTACCACAGTGTATTCGTGTTATTTGTGCAAATTTGACTTCATCATCTCGAGTGAACGCACGGCTTTAACTTCAGAGCATATTCAAATGTTTCTCTTGTAAATATTTTGTTTCTCTCGCAAATGTATGAGTTCATAATCTGAAGAATATCCAACATTTTTTATTTTCTATTCTCCTTAATGTACCTCTTCAATGTCACAAAATATTAGGGCTGTCCCGAATACCATTTTTCGGGCTCCGGATATTCGGTAGTAATCAGCAGCGAATATTCGGTGCGGAGAGATTTGTATTTTTTTTTTTTTCATTTAAAAAAAAAAAAAAAAGCTTTCATAACACGCTCTGAATCCGAGACGCCTGACAACACGCTGTTAAGCAGAAGCGCAGAAAGAGCATACTATTACAATTTATATTTATTTATTGTCTCAGTACTCGCAAACATTAAATCTAAATGTGTCCTCTGTAGGGTAACTGGAGGGTCTGCTGTATGGTTGAGGATGTTGATGGGATGCACCTATGGACACAAGTTATTATTAGGCTGAGCTACTCAACTTTATGCCTTAGCCCCAGGTGTTCCCACATTACTCCTATTATTTTCACTATTCGGGTAAAATAAAAAAAACTAATATAAAAAACAATTTGCTTGCTTGCAACTATTTTCCAAGCAAAGTAAGAGCACGTTTTTATCATGTGTAACGTTACTGTTTAAACGGCGGATAAAGCAGCTTCACCATGGCAACTTGACAACAGCTAAACTAAGCTAGGCTACTACTCACAGCATCCAGGTTTTTTTGGCACACACCTTCTTACCGTCGTCCAATTTAAAATAGTCCCGCACAGCTGAAGTCTTCGGCATTTTGTGGGTGAAACGAGGTGAAGCGTGCCGTTTGCGTTCGTGACTGAGTGAACGCGATGTCAGGAGCACAGGCTGAGATTGTATATATTTCCGCATTTTAACAGTGCAATTCAAAAGTATAAATATAGTATAAGAATATGGCAATTCGCCTTTATTAAAATCATACATTTAGAAAAAAATAAAATAAAAAAAGAATATCCGAATGACGAAATTGAAACCCGAATAGTTGGCCAACGAACGAATATTCGAACAGTCGAATATTCGGGTACAGCCCTCGAGAATATACACCTTTTTTTGCAAATTCTATAAAAACATAGTCAAAATGTAATGTATTTTTTAACCTGTTAAGCCCCATGCAACTACTGCAGGAAACAGCGTCTGAGGGCTTCTCAACATTTAACAAACTATGAATGTGCCATACCCACTTAACTGGAAGAAACTCAGCTATCAGACGATATGAACCATTTTTACCGAAACAAAACACAAGTCTCACAAGAAGCGTCTAAATGAGCCCTGAGCGGGAAAATGCTAACGCACTTAGCACAGAACTCCTAGGTATAAATACTTTACTACTTATCGGATCTGCACAAACAAGATATCAATTAGCAAGCTGAGATTCCACAGATTCTATAGGTATAAGTATCAACGATAAAATCGCGGCTTAAGGTTAATTCATAGGTGAATCCAATATGTCTGTGTCCTTGATAATCCATCGTCATATTTACTAGTTTGAGCCTAGGTTTCAGTTTTCAGAACGTAACATAGCTTTCGACTGCGTGCGCATCACTCTCACTCCTTAATGGAATGTGTGTGGATTTAGGAACTTCCTTCGATGCTATTGGCTCTAACGTTTCAAAGGAGGTGTCAATCATCGAAATCGACCAATGGGTTCCAGAGATATGGCAAATCCACCCAAATGACCCCAGAAGTGGTTCTTTTTTTGCTAAATCTCTCTAAAAAGGTCAAATGTTGCTTGTTTTGCATCAATCTTGATACAGGGTACTTATTATATGTTGTAGTTTGGATTCCTAAAGCTTTTAGTTGACCTTACCATCATCCAAGGCTAGTTTTCACTATAAGTCATTTGTTTTTTATTTTGGACGGACATTTATTTACTATGTTCAATCTGAATTTTCTTTAAAATAAAAAACATCTATATTGAATCTGACTTTTCTACATCCAACTCACAGGTTTATCATTACTTTGAGAAAAAAGATGATTAATTTAACCCTTTTAGAAGAGAAGATATGGTCCTTTGTTCTGGGAATGTCATTTTGGAGCCTGAGACCTGAAAAACAGGCTCGGGGCTTAAGAGGTTCAAACAATATATCGTATTTTTTTTCTCGTCTTTTTACAACTTTAATCAAGTTATTATCTGAATAGTCCCCCGTCCTTCTGCTCCGTTATTACGTTTTTTTTAACTCTAAATGTCTCGAATAAACCGTCCTATAATGGCGTGAGTAGTTTGAGGATCAGGTATAAACTCGCAGCTCCGAGCAGATCCATCTTAATTGATCTTTTATTGGAGATTTCTTGCATTTCTCGTTAGACTTTAACCGTCATATCAAGTTTCATCTCCAATGTCCCCGACTTGTAAATTGAAAGCCTCAAGTCAAAAAAGTGTTGCTGACAGGAAGGTCACGGCTACTCTTGCCTCGTTAGTGAAGCGACAGATTAGTAGTCTTTGTTTGTTAGCCTCCTGTTCTCTGGAACCACGCTAACAGACATGGAACCGTTTGTTATAGTTTACTCTAGATCTCTTCAAATGTAAAATATAACGAGCATGTCAATAGCTTATTAAGTTAAAACAACCTAACACTGAGCTGTCATTAAAGTAATGTACCCATTGTCCACCGGGAGACGTAGCCATCATTTATTTGATATTTTGCCTGATGAATAATGAAGTCAGAAACTGTCAAAACTTTGTGAAACAACAATAACTTGTGTGTGTGTGTTCTCAGGTAAAATAAAGTACTCTGAGCGAGTGTATGACGCCTGTATGGACTCGTTCGACTGCCTGCCGCTCGCTGCGCTGCTGAATCAGCAGTTCCTGTGTGTGCATGGAGGCCTGAGCCCCGAGGTCACCTGCCTGGACGACATACGCAAGGTGAGCCGACAAGTATATATATCATATCTACTGATGAAGAAATACAACCTGACATTACATTTAGCTGAGGCTTTTATCCAAAGAGACTTACAATAAGTGCATTCGACCAGGAAGATACAAACTTGAAGAAAACAGAATCATATAAGTACATCAGGTTTCATAGAGCCAAACATTTCAAGTGCTACTCAACTGGCTTTAGATAAGCCAGTGAAGGGAGCGGAGGAGCGGCGTGGTGTGGGAACATTCAGGAAGGTTGAAGACCAGACGAGCCGCTGCATTCTGGATGAGCTGCAGAGGTCGGAGGGCACATGCAGGTAGACCAGCCAGGAGGGAGTTGCAGTAGTCTAGGCGTGAGATGACGAGAGCCTGGACCTGAACCTGCGTCTCTTTCTGGGTCAGCTGGGGACGTATCCTCCTGATGTTGTAAAGAGTGTATCTGCAGCAGTGGGTTGTAGCAGAGATGTTTGCAGTGAAGGACAGTTTGTTATCTAGGGTCACACCCAGATTCCTTGCAGTCTGAGTCGGGGAAACAACAGAGGGGCCGATGTTGATTGTTAGGTCAAGAGTGGGACAATCTTTTCCCGGAAGGAAAAGCAGTTCAGTCTTGTCAAGGTTGAGCTTGAGGTGATGAGCAGACATCCACCAAGAGATGTCTGCTAGGCAAGCAGAGATGCGTGCGACGACCTGGGTTTCTGAGTGGGGAAAGGACAGAATCAGTTGGGTGTCGTCAGCGTAGCAGTGGTATGAAAAACCATGCGGGCTAATGACTGATCCGATCAAGTTTGTGTACAAGGAGAAGAGGAGGGGACCAAGAACAGAGCCCTGAGGGACCCCTGTAGTTAATTGACAAGGGTCGAACTCGGACCCTCTCCAAGTTACCCTGTAGGTGCGGTCTTTGAGGTATGAGGTGAGGAGGGAAAGTGCAGTGCCTGAAACTCCAAGTTCTTGGAGAGTGCGAAGGAGGATCTGATGGTTCACCGTGTGGAATGCAGCAGACAGGTCCAGAAGGATGATGACAGAGGAGAGGGAGGCTGCTTTAGCCGTGTGCAGTTCCTCAGAGACAGCAAGGAGAGCAGTTTCTGTTGAGTGACCTGCCTTGAAACCAGACTGATGCGGATCCAGAAGGTTGTTCTGATGGAGATAACAGGAGAGTTGTTTAAAGACAGCGTGTTCAAGTGTTTTAGACAGGAACGGGAGGAGAGAGACGGGCCTGTAGTTTCTAACATCAGACGGGTTGAGAGTGGGTTTCTTTAGGAGAGGGTTTACTCTTGCCTCCTTGAGACTGTTTGGAAAGTGACCAGAAGTTAGAGAAGTGTTGATGAAATGAGAAACGGTAGAATATCAGGAGCGATAGTCTGAAGGAGGTTTGAGGGGATAGGGTCCAGAGGACAGGTGGTAGGACGGGCAGAGGTAATGAGGGTAAGACCCTCACTTGGAGAGAGAGGGGAGAAAGAGGTCAGTGTGTGGGTGAAGGGAGGGTCTGGTGACCCAGAGGTGAATAAAGGTGAGTCAGAAAAAGAAGAGCGAATATCATCAACCTTTTTTTCAAAGTGGTTAACAAAGTCGCTTGACAGAAGGGAGGAGGGGGGAGGTGCTTTGGGAGGGTCCAAGAGGGTGGAGGGGGAAGGGGCTTTTGGGGGTCCAAGAGGGAGGAGGGGGAACAGGCTTTGGGGAGGTCCAAGAGGGAGGAGGGGGAAGGGGCTTTGGGTGGGTCCAAGAGGGAGGAGGGGGAAGGGGCTTTGGGTGGGTCCAAGAGGGAGGAGGGGGAAGGAGCTCTGGGGGGGTCCAAGACATCTGTCTAATCACAGAGATTGACCATTTCTTCGAGTAAATGTATGGCTTTAACTTCAGAGCATATTCAAATGTTACTCATTGTTGTTCTCAAATTCATAATCTGAAGAATATCCAACATCTTTATATTTTCTATTCTCCTTAATGTCAGAGAGTATTAAAACATTTTTTAAGCAAATTCTACAAAAATAGTACAATTTTGTAAAAGAAAATAGATTTGTTCTCGTACCTTTACAACTTTAATCAAGTTTGTTCCTGTGAAGAAATACAGAGTAACAATATTCATGTTGGGTTATGATTACAAATTGCCTGAAAATGGCCCAAACAAGCGGCAACATGTTCTGAAGGCGTGGCTCTGGGCTGTGTCATGCCGTTGAAAGTTAAATTTAAGCTCGTTTCTTTGTGGAGGTAATCCCGTGAGATTGGGACAACGGTTTTTGTCAAACCTACAATTTCATGATTAAAGTTTTACATTTATGACAAAAAACCTGGATTTCCTAAGAATTAAAAATGTAAATGTGGAATAACTTACATTTTATTCTATATTTGTCAACAGACTTCCTGCAATGCTTCATGGGATGCATAATCAGATCTATAATCTCTGTCTGACTCCTAAAACATCTCAGTCTACTTCCATCATGTTCATACAAGACGTTCATCGCTTCTCGAAAAAAACAAAAAAACAATCGTTTATCTGGAATAGATTACAAATCGCCTGAAAATGGCCCAAACAAGCGGCAACATGTGTTGAAGGCGTGGCTCTGGGCTGTGTCATGCGGTTGAAAGTGAAACTCAAGCTGAGCGGAGATACTCCTGCGAGAGTGGGACAACGTTTCATGATTAAAGTTTTACATTTATAGAAATACAAAATGTAAATTTAGAAAGAGATTCTGAGATCTTGTCTGAAATTAAAAGTGTTCAATTCAGGAGAAAAAACTCACACATTTCTGAAGATTAGTTTTACGTATCATTGTGTTTTTTCAGTGACTTAATAACTCCAGATATTATCAACTCTTTTTGTCAGAAAGGAACCACGAAATCCACCTTTTTTAAAGTCAATGTGTGTACGAGTCTGGGTTCAACGAAGTACAACTTATTTCATAATAATGACATTATATGTTCCTGCGTGTGTGTGCAGCTGGACCGGTTTAAAGAGCCTCCAGCGTTCGGGCCGATGTGTGACCTCCTTTGGTCGGACCCGGGAGAGGATTACGGTTCAGAGAAAACCCAGGAACACTTCTGCCACAACAGCGTGAGAGGGTGCTCCTACTTCTACAGGTAACACACCTAAAGTATATCATATCAACACAGACTACAGCGTGAGAGGGTGCTCCTACTTCTACAGGTAACACACCTAAAGTATATCATATCAACACAGACTACAGCGTGAGAGGGTGCTCCTACTTCTACAGGTAACACACCTAAAGTATATCATATCAACACAGACTACAGCGTGAGAGGGTGCTCCTACTTCTACAGGTAACACACCTAAAGTATATCATATCAACACAGACTACAGCGTGAGAGGGTGCTCCTACTTCTACAGGTAACACACCTAAAGTATATCATATCAACACAGACTACAGCGTGAGAGGGTGCTCCTACTTCTACAGGTAACACACCTAAAGTATATCATATCAACACAGACTACAGTGTGAGAGGGTGCTCCTACTTCTACAGGTAACACACCTAAAGTATATAATATCAACACAGACTACAGTGTGAGAGGGTGCTCCTACTTCTACAGGTAACACACCTAAAGTATATCATATCAACACAGACTACAGCGTGAGAGGGTGCTCCTACTTCTACAGGTAACACACCTAAAGTATATCATATCAACACAGACTACAGCGTGAGAGGGTGCTCCTACTTCTACAGGTAACACACCTAAAGTATATCATATCAACACAGACTACAGCGTGAGAGGGTGCTCCTACTTCTACAGGTAACACACCTAAAGTATATCATATCAACACAGACTACAGCGTGAGAGGGTGCTCCTACTTCTACAGATTCTGGCCGTTTCTCAATCTCGAGGATGCTGGCTTGGTAGTCGCGTACTTCCAAGTCACTTCCTTCAGAAACGAAGCAAGTATGCTTCCAAGCCAAGGCTTCGGAAAACAAAGAAGAATGGAACAGGCTAACAAGTGTGCCACTCTCTCTAACGGTTTCAACATAAACTGTACCGAAAATAAATACCTCACGATGTCTATCTAATTATGAACTTGCTTTACTTTCATGGAACATATTTTTGGTAATAACAAATGCAACAAAGCAACATATTTACCAACACATGTTCTACGCCACTACATACTTATATTTCTATGTGTGCTGCGTCGGTTCAGCCATTCTCCGCAAGGGTTTTTGAAATTGATCCGTGCGCAAAGCATTGTGGGGATTTTAAGGATGCGAAGTCTACCCATGTGCAGCCTCGATATTACCCCCAAACCAAGGACGTGGCCTCGGTGGAATTCCAAGTATGCTGGAGATTGGAACGGTCCTTCGGCGGCACTTGATGATGTAGCATCCTTCAAATATTGGCTTGGAAGCCAGTTTCCTCGAGATTGAGAAACGGCCACAGCGTTTCAAATCTAAAATAAAAAGACTAAGATCAGCTGTTTTTAAAGCTTTACAAACATTGTGCTAAGTGACTCTAAATATTAGCTTTCTGCTCCGTAATATAATGCCGTTAAGGCGAGACACGGCAGGAACAAACCTCGTCTTTCATGCACTGGTAAATAATGTGCTATTTTGATTCCATGTTTTCTTTCAGGCTTTTGGAAGGAAAACGTACAAAATACACATTTAGGTGTTTATTTGACTCTAGTTTGTCTCTGCGTCTGAAGGTTTCTCCTAAATTCACCAAAAGTTAGCTTTCTAACGTAACATAAAGTACCGCTGTTTGGACCTGGTCATCAGAGGTATCGTTGGAAAGCTACTTCCACTTCAGTCGCACGTACACACACCAAACCTTCCAGTTATATTCCTATCAATATTCTGAAGGTTTTTACAGAAGGGTTTGTGTTCATATATCATTCATAGCCTGAATTATATAACATTTTATACCTAAAAACATGGCGACAATTGATATTTTGGGCTGTTGACAGTATTTTCTAATTTATGGAGAGATATCCATTCTGTAAAAACTTTAGATTAACGTAATTGATTTAATATGACTACAAAATGAAACAAAAATGTTCGATCCTGGCTTTATCCAAAGTTCAGATTTGTGTTCCTGAAATGTATTAAAATATGCGCATATCTAATGAGATGATGGCTCATTTGCATATGTAAACATGCTATTTCAGAAAACTTGTAATACAAAAAACGATTGTCTTAATGTAAGTAATTAACCGGAGAAATGTCTAGCTGATATCTTTAAGTTAAAAAATGCATTTATTTGTCATGCATTTCACATTTAAACCCTAAATATAGGATTTGAATCTCAACTGTTGGGACTGACTCATGACATCATGTTCATTTGTTAACCCACGATGGCTCTGATTGGCCTTCGTAGTAACGAGTGATGATGTCATGAACCTCCTCGCAGCTTTTCTCGTTATCATTTCTGAACTGCCGTAGCAACAGAGGAGACGGAGAGACTTCCAGAGGAGACCTATGGTGTAATAAACAACAACAACAACAACAACACCTTTTTAATTCTGATTGCTGTTCTTGTCCCCCAGTTACCCCGCAGTCTGTGACTTCCTGATGAACAATAACCTGTTGTCTGTAATACGAGCACATGAAGCTCAGGATGCAGGGTGAGTCTCTACCTCCTCCTAAACGTACACATTTACACATTTATGATGAAAGTGACTCAAATTGTACATTTCCTCCTCAATGTGTGACTTCATGATCTCACAGAATATTCAAGTCTCTTTTATACATTTACCATTTTAAAGTTAAATGTTTTTGTTATCTTTACCCTTCGTCCCCTATCTGTAATGTGTCTGTAATCTAAGCTCTCATCCTCACTCTGATCTTCATCTTTAGTGTTTAATAAATGTGTGTTCTTGCCCGTCAGGTATCGAATGTACAGGAAGAGCCAGACGACCGGCTTCCCGTCTCTCATCACCATCTTCTCCGCTCCCAACTACCTGGACGTGTACAATAACAAAGGTGAGCGTGACCACGGCAACAGGCTGAAACCTTGACGTCCTGGCAACAGCAGACATGTTAATCTGTGTGTGTGTAGAATGATTTATCTAATATTTCATATTCTTAATTACTTGTATACAGAACTCTTCTTGCACTATTCCTATTCTATTGGTATTGACCTGCACTTCTTGATCTGTGTCATCGGGTTGGAGGAGCCTGGGACCTCAGATGATCATTGTCATAACTCCACTGTAGCTCTGCACATGGCAATAAAGCCTTGAATCTGTATGTGTGTGTCCTCTCAGCCGCGGTGCTGAAATACGAGAATAACGTGATGAACATCCGGCAGTTTAACTGCTCCCCTCATCCCTACTGGCTGCCCAACTTCATGGACGTGTTCACCTGGTCGCTGCCCTTCGTCGGGGAGAAAGGTGGGAGACTGTGTGTGTGGGGGTGGAGTGAGTGGGGGTGGAGTGAGTGGGGGTGGAGTGAGTGTGTCCTGCAGCTCGTGTTAGATGAGAGATTTATGCAGCGGTTGCAGAGCTCCTTGCTTTCTGACTTTTTGGGAAGATGTCTTTCTCATAAATGTACTATTTTAATCTCATAAAATATTTAGATTTTTAGCATCAAATGTTCCACTATATTGGTCGGCTCAGTTGTGATTTCATATATTGTTTATTTTTATAAATGGGACATTTTCAGTCGATTAAAAAAACACAGAATATTAATTTTCTCTTTATCCTAACAGTACATTGAATATATTTAGGTTTAATTGGTCAAAAGCATCAAACTGAAGGCCTGTGTGTGTGTGTGTGTGTGTGTGTGTGTGTGTGTGTGTGTGTGTGTGTGTGTGTGTGTGTGTGTGTGTGTGTGTGTGTGTGTGTGTGTGTGTGTGTGTGTGTGTGTGTGTGTGTGTGTGTGTGTGTGTGTGTGTGTGTGTGTGTGTGTGTGTGTGTGTGTGTGTGTGTGTGTGTGTGTGTGTGTGTGTGTGTGTGTGTGTGTGTGTGTGTGTGTGTGTGTGTTTGTGTGTGTGTTGCAGTGACGGAGATGCTGGTGAACGTGTTGAACATCTGCTCCGACGACGAGCTGATGTCAGAGGGAGACGACACGTGCGAGGGTGAGACAGGAAGTCACAGCGCTGTTACCTTCAGTGTAAATATGAATGTATCCGAGACACTACAGATGTGACCGTGAGGCGTTCGAGGACCTGTGGTTGTGCAGGACTTTGTAAAGCACTTCCACGGAGAAAATACACTTATTAGTTTTTTTTGTTTTCTTTGTAGATATTTTGCGTGTGGTTTTTTTTGTGCTCTAGTTATTTTTTTAGATATTTTGTGACTGAAGGTTATTTTATAGCTCTTTTTTGGCATCTTGTGTCTTTTTCCGGTCCTTTTTGCAGCTTTTTGTAGTTTTAAAATGTTGTAGCTTCTCTAGTTATTGTAGTGGTTTTCTAGCTTTTGATTAGGTTACTTGATGTTCTTCATGGTCCCTAAAGGGTTTCATGAGACATGTGTATTGTCCTGCAGGAGGAACCCCTGCTGTGAGGAAGGAGGTGATCAGGAATAAAATCCGGGCGATCGGGAAGATGGCTCGCGTCTTCTCTGTGCTCAGGTGAGATATACCTCTCTGTGTGTTATATATTAGTGATGGGTTTATTCATATCCTTCTGTCAGATTTTGAGCATATTTTCTGCTGATTTTGGACTTTTTAATGTTGGACAGGGTTTATGTTGTAGTTTCCCTACAGGTCTGTTTTCACTCTTGCTCCACTTTAGTAAAAGTTGTTTTTAATGACGAATAACTCAAGTTATTTTAAGACCCAGAGAAGCATCACAGGCGTTAATCTGTTAGTTAGATAGTTAGTTATTTAGTTACTTAGTTGGGTAGTTAGTTGGTTATTTAGTTAGTTAGTTACTATGTTAGTTAGTTAGTTACTCAGTGTTAGATAATTAGTTACTCAGTTAGTTGGTCCGTTAGTTAGATAGTTAGTTGGTTAGTTATTTAGTTACTTAGTTGGGTAGTTAGTTGGTTATTTAGTTAGTCAGTTAGTTAGTTACTATGTTTGTTTGTTAGTTAGTTACTTAGTTGGGTAATTAGTTAGTTTGTTAGTTATTTGGTTAGTTAGTTAGTTAGTTACTATGTTAGTTATTTAGTTACTATTTTAGTTAGTTAGTTAGTTACTCAGTGTGTTAGATAATTAGTTAGTCAGTTAGTTAGTTGGTTAGTTAGTTAGTTGGGTAGTTAGTTGGTTATTTAGTTAGTTAGTTGGGTAGTTAGTTGGTTATTTAGTTAGTTAGTTACTCAGTGTGTTAGATAATTAGTTACTCAGTTAGTTAGTTAGTTACTATGTTTGTTAGTTAGTTACTTAGTTGGGTAGTTATGTTTGTTAGTTAGTTGGGTAGTTAGTTGGTTATTTAGTTAGTTAGTTACTATGTTAGTTAGTTAGTTACTCAGTGTGTTAGATAATTAGTTACTCAGTTAGTTATTTAGTTATTTAGTTACTTAGTTGGGTAGTTAGTTGGTTATTTAGTTAGTTAGTTGGGTAGTTAGTTGGTTATTTAGTTAGTTAGTTACTATGTTAGTTAGTTAGTTACTCAGTGTGTTAGATAATTAGTTACTCAGTTAGTTAGTTAGTTACTATGTTTGTTAGTTAGTTACTTAGTTGGGTAGTTATGTTTGTTAGTTAGTTGGTTATTTAGTTAGTTAGTTACTATGTTAGTTAGTTAGTTACTCAGTGTGTTAGATAATTAGTTACTCAGTTAGTTAGTCTGTTAGTTAGTTAGTTGGTTAGTTATTTAGTTACTTAGTTACTTAGTTGGGTAGTTAGTTGTTTATTTAGTTAGTTAGTTACGATGTTGGTTAGTTAGTTACTTAGTTGGGTAGTTAGTTGGTTATTTAGTTAGTTAGTTACTATGTTAGTTAGTTAGTTAGTTAGTTAGTTAGTTAGTTATGACCCAATGTCCAGATGGGTGAATATAGAGTTAATACCTTTTTATATATGGAGGGATAATACATATTTAATAATAAAAAAAATACAATAATGATAATAAATAAATAAAGAAACAAAAAAGTTTTCAAATAAGCTTCTTTTGTTTAAATCAAACAATTTAATCTTGGATACAAATATATATATATATATTTTTTTTTCAGGGCTTATTCTTGTAAATGTACCACTTTAAGAGAATAGTCTATTTCTCGTATATTTTTGATTCTGGTTGTTATCCAACCACTTTATCAAAATGTTTTATTTTCTACTAAATTTAAGACTCCCATTTTTTTTACCTTCAAAATGTGCTGTAGTGACGATCAGCTGTTTTATAAAGAAATACAAAGTTAGTTTGAATCACTGAGTCCTGATTCATCACTCTAACTCTCTCTCTGTGTGTGTGTGTGTGTGTGTGTGTGTGTGTGTGTGTGTGTGTGTGTGTGTGTGTGTGTGTGTGTGTGTGTGTGTGTGTGTGTGTGTGTGTGTGTGTGTGTGTGTGTGTGTGTGTGTGTGTGTGTGTGTGTGTGTGTGTGTGTGTGTGTGTGTGTGTGTGTGTGTGTGTGTGTGTGTGTGTGTGTGTGTGTGTGTGTGTGTGTGTGTGTGTGTGTGTGTGTGTGTGTGTGTGTGTGTGTGTGTGTGTGTGTGTGTGTGTGTGTCCTGTGTGTGTGTGTGTGTGTGTGTGTGTGTCCTGTGTATGTGTGTAGAGAGGAGAATGAGAGTGTGTTACAGCTGAAGGGGTTGACTCCCACAGGAACTCTACCTGTTGGTGTATTGTCCGGAGGACGGAGAACTCTGCAGTGCGGTGAGTGTGACACACACACACACACACTCTAACCCTGTGGCTGAGAGACTAACACACACATGTGCACACACACACACACACTAACCCTGTGCCTTAGAGACTAAAACACAATGTTGTTATTTTTGCCAATATGACTGTATGCAGCTGTAAAGACATATTCCTCTAAAAACACATATTATTATATTTATTATTGTTTGTAATTGTGCTGCATCGTGTGAACTGACTGATTGCAGTGGTGATGATGATGATGAAGATGATGATGAAGATGCATTTTGATTTTAACGCATGGCTTCTTCTTCTACTCACTTTTACAGCAACCGTAGAGGCAGAGGAGGCCAAAGGTAACCTGTCCGTCTGTCTGTCTGTCTGTCTGTCTGTCTGTCTGTCTGTCTGTCTGTCTGTCTGTCTGTCTGTCTGTCTGTCTGTATCTCTGTCTGTCTGTCTGTCTGTCTGTCTGTCTGTCTGTCTGCCTGTCTCTCTCTCTCTCTCAGAGAAACTCTTACTCTTTTTGTCACAGAATCCTTCTTTTTTTTTTTTTTATGCTGAAATAAACATTTAGTTTATAGATTATTTTTGGCAATTATTTCTAGGTATAAAAGTCCAAATGAATGTCTTTAAAAATTATCTTTTGTGAATTTAATTGTATCAATATAGGGAGATTATTTATGTAATTGCCGCTCAGGTATTTTAACATTTAACACACTAGAATTGAAGCAGATTAATGAAGTTTATTTATGTTTGGATTGTGTGTATTTAACTGTATTGTTGTTATTTATTATTAACATTACAGCAGTTATTAGCAGCTGCTGTGTGTGTTGTGTTTTATTAATATCATTAATAATAATAACAGAGATGTGTGTGTCTAATGAACGTGTGTTTCTGTCTCCCTGCGCTCCTCACTGATCCTCATCTGGAAGTAAGTTTTCTGCAAACAAATACATGTTTTAGAGATAAATGTCATGGGGTGGTAGAAATCAAATATAATGGATATTCATTCATTATAAATTATTGTTGGAAAAGACAATGCAGCAAATTAATTTAGAATATTATTTAATTCTCAGAAAATATCGAGTTTTTTTTCTGATAAATGCAATCAACATTTAAGGTGTTTTCTCATCAATTAACGGCTTATCTGTTCAATTTACCGATTTCTTTTTTAGAATATTTAACTTTTTCCTTATTATAAAAAATATATATTCTTGTAAATTATATGATTTAATCTAAGAATATTTGAGTTTAATACATTTATTCATCATTATATCATATCGTATTTCATTCTTTAAAATGTTTAATATCAGAAAAATATCTGAGTTTTATTTCCTAATTGTGTTATTTTGACTTAATTATTTATACACCCCCCCAAACACCTTCAAACACCCCTCCAAAACACCTCCAAACATCCCCCCAAAACACCTCCAAACACCTCCAAACACCCCTCCAAAACAACTCCAAACACCCCCCCAAAACACCTCCAAACACCTCCAAACACCCCTCCAAAACAACTCCAAACACCCCCCCAAAACACCTCCAAACATCCCCCCAAAACACCTTCAAACACCTCCAAACACCCCCCAAAACACACCTCCAAACACCCCCCCAAACACCCCTCCAAAACACCTCCAAACATCCCCCCAAAACACCTCCAAACACCTCCAAACACCCCTCC
>NC_136910.1:59476690-59486690 GCF_949606895.1 Notothenia rossii
TAGAGAAGGGATAATCTGAGAGAATATTTAGGAGTTTATGGGATTAAAAAGGTCGAATTACGAGCAAAAAAATAGATAATATCCACGTTTTCTCGTAGATTTACTTGAGAAAAAGATTTCGTTTTGTGTGTGTGTGAGAGACTGTGTGTGAGAGACTGTGTGTTCTGTGTGTGTGTCTGTGAGTGTGTGTTTCTGGTAGATTTATTCCGTTTATTTCCGGGAATTTATTCGAAAAATCTTGATTATTCTCCGATATGAAAGTTGTGATGTTCCCGTGAGTGAAGCTGTGAATGAAAGAGAAACAACTTGGTATTTTTTTGGGTTAAAGTAAAAACATATGTGGGATATTCTCAGAGATTCAAGTCGTTTCATTAATGTGGAAGAAAAGAGATTTTGATTTAAATTATCACAAACATTTTAATTTATTCTTCGAAAATACCCAAGTTTTTTTGTCGACTCAAACGCGAGAGAATTTTTGTTTTATTATTTTAACCAAAAGTGTCTTTTCAGAATATTAATAATGGTAGAGATTAGCTCCTCCCCCGGCTCCATAACTTATGTATTCTCATCACTTAAAGAGGACTTCCAGATGTGTATATTTATATAAGTGGATTATTTTTAATTAGTGTTTGAAATTATTTCTGTAAAAAAGTATCTGGAAGAGGCTCGTGCTGCGTTCACTGCCACAGATTACTGCAGGAAAGCAGAGTGATCACGCATTAAAGGAAAACTTCACCTCAAAAATTGTAAAGATTGTTGTTTTTGTTGTTGTTGTTGTTGTTGTTGTTGCACCACGCTGAAACGTAACATCGTGTTTTGGATTTCAGACGCAGTGATGGTGTCTTGCAGGATGTTTATTGGTGATCATTAAAGGTGTAGTATCCCTTTAAGAGTCGATGCCGTCCCTTTAATTGCCCCCCGTGTATTTACATCACTTCCTCCAGAGACTTCAGTAAAATGTACAACATGGATGCTCTGACTTCCTGTTTGTCCCCCCCCCCCCCCCCACTAACTCACTACACTGTAAAAGCTCAATCACACTTTTTTTTTTTGTCATTTAGATTTTTGTGGTTTTTCCTCGACGACGCTCCTGTGTTTTTAAATTCGATCATTATAAACATTGTTCAAAATGTTACGAAAAAAAATGTACACTTGGGTTTTTTTTCCGGGGTTTTTCTATACAAGGCAGGCAGAAAGCAGATTACTTACGTTTTCAACCCCACATTCCCTCCCCCTTTTCCTCCCTTTACTCCCCCCGCGCTTTTAGACCATCGCTTTAAAATAGATCTGTATATATTTATATATGCTTATATCAAAAAGAGGAGGGGGGTGGAGTTTAACCAGCGTTTGGAGGGGGGGACAGGTGACAGGTGAGCACCGGGCCCATGGGGGGGGGATGCAGGTAGATGGGAGGGGGTCAGTCGGATGGGGGGAATGTCAGCTCATCATATCGTTGCTGTTAACGCCGTACGTTGAGTTCTTCATGCTGTCGTTCACTTCACGTCTGAAAACGGACAGATTCTGAGTAAACCTGGGGGAGAGAGAGAGAGAGAGAGAGAGAGAGAGAGAGAAGAGAGAGAGAGAGAGAGAGAGAGAGAGAGAGAGAGAGAGAGAGAGAGAGAGAGAGAGAGAGAGAGAGAGAGAGAGAGAGAGAGAGAGAGAGAGAGAGAGACAGGGAGATTGAGAGGGAGGGAGAGAGAGAGGGAGAGAGGGAGAGAGAGAGAGAGGGAGAGGGAGAGAGAGGGAGAGGGAGAGAGATATGGAGAAGGAGAGAGAGAGAAAGAGAGAGAGAGGGAGAAAGAGGGAGAGAGAGGGTTATTATCACGTTTAAACTGGTATCAGAGATGTTCCTCTATCAGATTTATTCTAGCCCTAAATAAATAAATATTAATTAAATATCTATTTCTTGAATTGGGATCAATAAAGTACTTCTTATCTTAGCCAATCACATGCGATGTGTTGGAGCGCTGGCCAATAGGAGCGCGAGTGTGAGGACGTTTAAAATAAGTATCATTAAAAATTATTTTAGAAATATAAATAAATATATCGAATAAAACAATAAGACATAAAGAGAGAGAGATTATGTTTACCTGTCTCTGTGTGTGTGTGTGTATGTGTGTATGTGTGTATGTGTGTATGTGTATGTGTATGTATGTGTGTGTGTGTGTGTGTGTGTGTGTGTGTGTGTGTGTGTGTGTGTGTGTGTGTGTGTGTGTGTGTGTGTGTGTGTGTGTGTGTGTGTGTCTCTGTCTCCGTGTGTTACCTGTCTCTGTGTGTGTGTCTCTGTGTGTGTGTCTCTGTCTCCGTGTGTTACCTGTCTCCGTGTGTGTGTCTCTGTGTGTGTGTCTCTGTCTCCGTGTGTTACCTGTCTCTGTCTCTGTGTCTCTGTCTCCGTGTGTTACCTGTCTCTGTGTGTGTGTCTCTGTCTCCGTGTGTTACCTGTCTCTGTTCTTGGTGAGCAGGTTCCTCTCGATGCCCTCCATCAGGTTCTCAAAACACAAGTGCATCGCCTGCTGCTTCTCCGGAGGCTGGCTGTTCACGATGCTGTTCCTCAGGTCTGCAAAGTACTGCACACACACACACTGTTAACACACACACACACACAGTTAACACACACTGTTACCACACACACACACACACTGTTAACACACAAGAGGCGCTTTCACACCAAGTACTTTTCCCACAAAGGTTCCTGAGAACTCTTTAGTTCTGATGAACTAAGTTCAGATCGCGTTCTCACTGGAATAAGTTCCTGAGGAGGATTAGGCAAATGAAGCCGCTGACGTCACTTCTTCTTCTTCTGCTTTGGGTTTACTGGCAGGCCGCAAACAACTTCACGGCGTATACTGCCACCCGGAGTCCCCGGCCGGAAGTCCCCGGAGTTGGGGACTGGCTTCAGTAGAAGCTGCTGGGACTCCCAGCAGCTTCTACTGAAGCCTTCAGAGTAAATCGCCAGAACGTCGACACCTCCTCTTCTCCACCGCTCCCATGTTTTCTTTGTGTTGCCATAAGTTAGTCTCTCTCCGTTCGTGCGCGGGGCTAATGCTAATGCGAGGATAATAAAATGGCGGCTTCACAAAACGTTTTGGGGAGTTTTACGGGGCGTGGTTTGCAATCCGCCCAGCCAACCAGAAAAAGGTTCTGATTAACACATTTTTAGTTCCGGTGCTTTTTGGTGTGAACGCTACATTTCGGAACCATATCTGAACTAAAGTGGGAAAAGTACTGCGGTGTGAACGCCCCTAAGGGTCGTGTCAAATGATCATAGAGTCATTTAAAAACATTTAGTCTTATAGTCTTGTGTGTGTTTAGCAGAGACAGACGTTTAGGGTTTACATGTCAGGAGGAAGAGGAAGAGGAAGAGGAAGGTGGATGTAAAGACTGGAGGTGTAAGGGCTTGATGAAGGGACGGAGGAGCAGCTGTTTCCTCATGAACACACAGAGACTGAAAGCAGCTCTGTTCCTGTGTGTCTGTGTGTGTGTGTGTGTGTGTGTGTGTGTGTGTGTGTGTGTGTGTGTGTGTGTGTGTGTGTGTGTGTGTGTGTGTGTGTGTGTGTTTACCTTCTCGTTGAGCAGGATGAGGCCCAGCAGGGGGCGGGACATGGACCACTGGTTCCTGCAGTCCTCGAAGATGATGATGTTCAACACCGTGGACAACATCTACACACAACAAGAACAACGTTTAGATGTTTCAGTAAAATAACATCCGGTTCATCAATTGTTTCAGAAACACAAAGGGAAGAACAAGGTTCATGTTTACATGTTTTAACATTTACACACACACCCAATGTACACACTGGGCTCCTGCACGTTTCACCAACTCAAGACCTGTTTAAGAGTTTAAGACTTTTTAAAGACTTTTAAAAAACTTTTTAAAGACTTTTAAAAAACTTTTTAAAGACATTTTTTGAGACTTTTTAAAAACTTTTAAAAAACGTTTTAAAGACTTTTAAACGACTTTTTAAAAACTTTTTAAAGACTTTTTTAGACTTTTTAAAGACGTTTTAAAGACTGTTTAAAGACTTTTAAAAAACTTTTTTAAAGACATTTAAAAAACTTTTTAAAGACCTTTAAAAAAAAATTAAAAACTTTTAAAATACTTTTTAAAGACCTTTTTTAGACTTTTTAAGACTTTTTAAAGACTTGTTTAAAGACTTTTTAAGACTTTTTAAAGACTTGTTTAAAGACTTTTTAAGACTTTTTAAAGACTTGTTTAAAGACTTTTTAAGACTTTTTAAAGACTTTTTAAAGACTTTTAAAAGACTTTTTAAAGACTTTTTAAAGACTTTTTAAAGACTTTTAAAAGACTTTTTAAAGACTTTTTAAAGACTTTTTAAAAACTTTTAAAAGACTTTAAAAGACTTTTTGAGACTTTTTGCAGCCCGGACATTTCCCCCAAAACAAATTTAGACGCTATCGCAACACAGAAGTACCTTTCAAATCCAATCATTTTTAAGACCTTTCTTATTATTTGGATCATATTTCAGACCTTTTTAAGGCCTGAAATTCTGATTATGAAATGTAAGACCTGCAGGAACCCTGATGTTTGACAGACGTGTTTTCTGACATGTACAGATGTATTTATGATGTTTGATATATGTTTTCTGACCTGCTGGATCATCTCGGGGTGCTGCTGCATGATGTGCAGGAATCGATCGTCCGTGGCCATGGGGGTCGGGCGTTTCTTGGTGGAGCGCGAGAGCTGCTTGAAGAGATACGTGACGATGTGATCCAGACTGGAGCAGCAGCCCGTACACACCATCGTATCTGAAACACACACCCCATGGAAAACAGTTAGGGTTAAGTGAACGCTGTGTGTGTGTGTGTGTGTGTGTGTGTGTGTGTGTGTGTGTGTGTGTGTGTGTGTGTGTGTGTGTGTGTGTGTGTGTGTGTGTGTGTGTGTGTGTGTGTGTGTGTGTGTGTGTTACCCAGTGCAGTGAGCCCCTCGCTGATGGAGGACAGGATGTACATGACGACGTGTGGCTCCAGGCTGGCGATGAAGTTCATGTGATCCTGAGTCAGGACCTCCAGCAGAGAGTAGAACGACTGACTCAGCTTCGGGTAGTCCTGCAGGGGGGGGATAAACACCCCTTGTTGTTAAATACAAACTATGTGCAATATACAACTGGCTGCTAAATCCTCAGAACGGTTACAGGATGTGTAATTTGTAATTTTGTTATTTTGAATACTTCTTTATGCTTCTGTTGCCCCTTTCACACCAACGCGGTTCCAGACCGGTTCAGAGCCAGAGCCTGATGATAAGCACCTGTTTTCCTGTTCACACCGCAGCCGGCTCTTTTCTGCTGGAACAATGTGCATTCCCCCTGAGGGACTAATAAAGGGATTCTGATTCACCCCCGAAACAACTCGGAGTGTTGGAGGTTTATTGGGAGTTTATTGGGAGTTTACATTTACTGAAAAAAACCTGTTTCTTAAAGGGTTGTTTTGTAGATTTGTTTATTTTATAACTTTAATCTCAGAGAATATCAAATCTCTTTTTATAAATAATTGTGATTTGAGTTCTTCTTCCTCCACCTTTATCTGAGGAGTTACCTCAAAATGAGATGCTAGTTTCTCACTAACGCGTGTAATCTGTCATCGGCCTGCAGGATGAACACCTGTGTGGTTCCATGTCATTAACGTGTTGCTGTTGACTCACGAGCAGGTCGCTGTGTGGGATGGACAGCAGCAGCTTGATGAAGGTCTGCAGGGCGTTGTCCAGCGCGTCGTCTCCGTAGAGTCTGAAGACCCCGAAGTTGACGTAGTTCCCGCTGAGGACGGCCTTCAGCATGGCGAAGCAGACGCTGACTCCTTTCAGCTTCACGCCGTACACCTGGTCTTTAGGAACCTCGCCCAGCGTCAGGATGCGGTTCCCTGCACACGAGAGCCAGAGCATTATTTAGATCATCTGTTGGGAAAACAGTGAGCGTCCTCTTCCAACATGAGAGTACCCTGATCACAAAGGTATCAACTGTAGCTTCATGACAGGATGTGTGATGACCTAGCAGAGCATCAGGACTGTTTGAGGCATATGATAGCTATGTGATTAACATGATGATTCAGTCTCTATGGAGAGAGACATATGACAAGCATGATCATTTCTGACGTGGAGCTAATCTGAAGTAAACATTGAATACTGCTTTCTATTCCTCCATCTTGTGACTGGGTAACTCCCTCTCTTGGATATCAGCATGTGAAGGACACTGTTCAGGAACTAGTTGATGCTCTGTATGTGATGACTCCTTCCATTCTGGAGAGGATCACAGATACATGGATCCTGAGATTGAAGCTCAAGCCGGGGACCAGGGAGAGTTTTCTAACGTTATTTATTCATCTGGAAAAACACCACTGGATATTCTGTAATAAACATTTTTTAATTACATCTTTTGCATTTCTTGTATATAAATTTGAAAAGCTACATAAAAACATGTTGTCGGATAATTAATAAACTGATTATTAATTTCAGTTTATTTAAATAACCCAAGCAATTATTAACCGGTGCAAAACTAAAAAGAGTTTAGATCAACTTATTACAATTGGAACAATTATTTATATCTTTATTCATAGGACCCTGTATATATATTTGAATATAAAAATGTTTACAGTTTTAATGTTATTTATTGTAGTTGTGTTAATATGAATATTGTATTTTCTCTTGTTGCATATTTTTACTTAAATAAATACAGTACTTTCATTCTGAATGATACACGCTTCTCTAGAGATTCATGGAGAAGAATAAATTACCGTATGTGGTGATCATCTTGCTGGTTTCTCTGAACAGCAGGATGCCGTTCGGCGACGACACGTCAAACTGGAGCCTCTGAGACCTGCAGGGAATAACACATCAATATTCAATCACATTAATAACATGCAGCATGAAGCAGGTGGGAAGTAGTGGAGTACAAATACTTCCTTACTGTACTTAAGTACATGTTTCTGCTATCAGTACTTTACTCCACTACTTCTTTTTCCGAAAACTGAACTCAAATACCTGTACTTTCTACTTCTCACATGTTGAACTCAAATACCTGTACTTTCTACTTCTCACATGTTGAACTCAAATACCTGTACTTTCTACTTCTCACATGTTGAACTCAAATACCTGTACTTTCTACTTCTCACATGTTGAACTCAAATACCTGTACTTTCTACTTCTTACATGTTGAACTCAAATACCTGTACTTTCTACTTCTTACATGTTGAACTCAAATACCTGTACTTTCTACTTCTCACATGTTGAACTCAAATACCTGTACTTTCTACTTCTTACATGTTGAACACAAATACCTGTACTTTCTACTTCTTACATGTTGAACACAAATACCTGTACTTTCTACTTCTTACATGTAGAACTCAAATACCTGTACTTTCTACTTCTTACATGTTGAACTCAAATACCTGTACTTTCTACTTCTTACATGTTGAACACAAATACCTGTACTTTCTACTTCTCACATGTTGAACACAAATACCTGTACTTTCTACTTCTCACATGTTGAACACAAATACCTGTACTTTCTACTTCTTACATGTTGAACTCAAATACCTGTACTTTCTACTTCTTACATGTTGAACACAAATACCTGTACTTTCTACTTCTCACATGTTGAACTCAAATACCTGTACTTTCTACTTCTTACATGTTGAACTCAAATACCTGTATTTTCTACTTCTCACATGTTGAACTCAAATACCTGTACTTTCTACTTCTTACATGTTGAACTCAAATACCTGTACTTTCTACTTCTTACATGTTGAACTCAAATACCTGTACTTTCTACTTCTCACATGTTGAACACAAATACCTGTACTTTCTACTTCTCACATGTTGAACTCAAATACCTGTACTTTCTACTTCTTACATGTTGAACTCAAATACCTGTACTTTCTACTTCTTACATGTTGAACTCAATTACCTGTACTTTCTACTTCTCACATGTTGAACTCAAATACCTGTACTTTCTACTTCTTACATGTTGAACACAAATACCTGTACTTTCTACTTCTTACATGTTGAACTCTAATACCTGTACTTTCTACTTCTTACATGTTGAACACAAATACATGTAGGATGTGTGTACTTCTCCTTAAGTACAGGATGTGTGTACTTCTACTTGAGTAAAGGATGTGTGTACTTCTACTTTAGTAAAGGATGTGTGTACTTCTACTTGAGTAAAGGATGTGTGTACTTCTACTTGAGTAAAGGATGTGTGTACTTCTCCTTGAGTACAGGATGTGTGTACTTCTCCTTGAGTAAAGGATGTGTGTACTTCTCCTTGAGTAAAGGATGTGTGTACTTCTCCTTGAGTACAGGATGTGTGTACTTCTACTTGAGTAAAGGATGTGTGTACTTCTACTTGAGTAAAGGATGTGTGTACTTCTCCTTGAGTACAGGATGTGTGTACTTCTCCTTGAGTAAAGGATGTGTGTACTTCTCCTTGAGTAAAGGATGTGTGTACTTCTCCTTGAGTAAAGGATGTGTGTACTTCTACTTGAGTACAGGATGTGTGTACTTCTACTTGAGTAAAGGATGTGTGTACTTCTCCTTGAGTAAAGGATGTGTGTACTTCTCCTTGAGTAAAGGATGTGTGTACTTCTACCTGAGTACAGGATGTGTGTACTTCTACTTGAGTAAAGGATGTGTGTACTTCTACTTGAGTAAAGGATGTGTGTACTTCTCCTTGAGTAAAGGATGTGTGTACTTCTCCTTGAGTAAAGGATGTGTGTACTCGTGCCCTCTCTGGTATTCAGACCCTCTACAGGTGTATCGGGGTTACCTGTTGTGCACCAGCTCTGCCATGAGCTTGAGGACGGGAGTGGTGCATGCTGGGTCGTGGTACCACAGCTCGATGGCTCTCTGCAGGATGGGCATGTAGGCTGGATACCTGAGGCTCGAGTTAAGGACGCTTATTAAAAACCACACTGACGGGATATTAAATATTATTATAAAAGGAGATTATTATTTTCGAAGCGGTACGGCAGCATCCGGACGGAAACCACCACTCAGAGACAGTTTCTTCCTAAAGGCAATAAGACTGCTGAACACCTGGACTCTGAAGAACGTCCGTAACATTCATCTGGTCGCATCTTGCTAATTATCTATCTACATATCATATTCCATTTACTGTATACAGACTCTACTTGCACTATTTCTATTCTATTTGTATTGTGTCCTATATATTCATGTTGCTCTGTTGGAGGACTTTAGTTTTTCATTGACATATATACACATGATGATAAAGATTTGAAACTTGAATTTTGTGGAAAAGTCATAATTTTAAAAAAGTCAAGATTTTGAGAAATAAGTCATAATTTTAGATTTTGGGGAAAAAGTCAGAAATTTAAGATTTTCGGAAAAAAGTCAGAATTTTAGGATTTTGAGAAAAAAATCAGAATTTTAAGATTTTGGGGGGAAAAGTCAGGATTTTTTTGATTTTCTGAATTTTGAGAAAAAGTAAGATTTTTTAGATTTTCAGAGAAATGTCAGAATTTATGAAAAATGCCTAGATCCATCTTTTATTTGATTTATCTGTTTTATGTCCTCTATACATTCATGCTGCTCTGTTGGAGGACTTGCGTTTTTACTGTAGCTGCTGAGCTCACGGGGATGAAGCCTTGAAACTTGAATTGTGTGTTTAATAATAGTTTGTCTCCTTGTGAAGACGATAGAGCTTTAGACCGCTCACTAAAGTACGCTATAAATCCAACACGTAGCTAGTTAACGTTTCTCTTTCTGGAGTAAAGGTGCAGGGCTTGTTATTTAGTCACAGGGAATGTGAGCGACCCCTGCCTGCAGGCGAGCAGCATTAACCCTTAACATGTAAACTATTAAACAGGAGCGTAACATCACGTCTACACGGCAGCTGCTGAGCGCATGGAGCCTTGAGTGCTGGGAGGATACATCCAGTCGAAGAGCATCATGAAGCTGGTTTTGGCGTTGAAGGCGAAGGCGATTCCTCGCAGGTCTCGAACCAAACCCACCAGAGTCCTCTGCAGGAAG